>NC_080797.1:58401284-58608784 GCF_028018385.1 Neofelis nebulosa | reverse complement strand
TCTGCATCAAAGAAGCCTCAGATGTGGAAAGCCAGAAGTTACTAATTCTGAATGGCATAATTTAGCTAGGCTGGGCTTGACTTTTTTCCCCCCATTTCTTTTGGTCAGCAAGGAATAGAATATCTCTTAACAACTTGTTCCCTGATTTTTTTTTTTTTTTTGTTATGACAAGGAGTTCTCTGAGCCATCATCTAGTCCTATAAAGTTGCTTTCCTTTTCCATTTCGTACAAAATTTCTTTTCTCTTTACAACCTCAGTCGGATTCTTTTCATTTTGTGTGATATCTCTAGGCCTGACACCTCTCCTCCTAAGACCAGGATATAACTCCTTGCTTCATTTGGTAATGAATTCTATCTTACCAAGGATGGTGTGTGGATCAAGCTGATTTTTTTTTTCTCCACTATGAAAATTTTATGTGAATCTACTGGTTACTAGCTGCTTTGTTTCTGGAAGAAAAGATATCCTAAAATAATCTCATAACTTTTAAATATATATATTTTTTGTTTTTCACATTTAAAATGACAATTATAGAAAATGTGCCATTCCATAATTTTTGAGACAAGTTACAAAGGAGTCTGAGCCTTTCTTATTACTACTGCTCTTCACAGATCTCATGACTAAGGAGACATTTGTTTGGTCCAGGAGCTCTTGCACAAAGGGTGCACATGGGTTCTTCTGGATTCCTTTCCACACAGCACCTGTTTGTAGTTAGGACCCACTTCTCAGCCTCTAAGCTGGGAGCCGGCTTATGCACGCAGCCTCTCGTTGTAGTTTTGAAGTCTTTTACTCATTCTGCAGTTGCTGATCTGAGCAGGAATCCCTACATTTTGCACCCCTGTCAGCTTACTGACAAGGAGAGTCTGAAATTACTTGGAGTTCTTTTGTTGTTAAAAATAAGTTAACAAAAAGCTGCAACCCCCAGCATACAGTGTATCCATGGCTCTTCTGGTAGCTCTTTTAGTTGATTTAATATCCGAATACCCATTCACTTCTGTCCCTAGACGTATGACATTGCTTAGAGCTGTAATCCTGTAGCCAGTACAAGGAAAGAGGTGTTCATTCATAATGGGAAGGAGACTGTAACGGAGTTCTTCCTTTCTTTCATATACAAGGAGGGCTAAGTTACCATCTTCTGGCAGGCAAGAGTATACATCAGTGGGGAAGGGCTTAGAGCGTCCTACAGCCAGGGGGCCCCAGCGGCCAGCCTCAGTGTCCAGGAGTCCCCAGCGGGAGCCCGCTGAGTGCCGGCCACTATTCCAAACACCAGGGCAACTGGTATGAACAGCTCAAGTACAGTTCCTGCTAACTTGGGGGCTTATATTCTAGCTGGAACGCATGTGATAAAGAAAGAAGTAAAGGTATAGTGCCAGAAGGAGATGAGAGCCGTGGGGAACAGTTAAGTAGGGCTGGGGGCAGGGAGCATGGGGTGGGGGGTGGGGGCGAACTGTTATTCTCTACCAAGATGGGCAGGGAAGGCCTGATGGGATGACAAGGGAGTAGAGGTGAAGGATGTCCTGTCAGAGGCCTGTGGTTGAGTAATACTTCCAGTTTCTAGTACTATGGAAAGTGGGCATTTCTCTCTGTGTCTTCCTGTGTATCTCTATTGGGGACACTGAGGATGGGAAATTGTGGTCACTCACTTTTCTCTCACCATAAATCAGATGTTTTTGATAATTATAATTTTAACTGGCCCCAAAACTCCATGAAGGAGATGCACTATAATTTAATTAACAAATCGTTTACAGTTAGCTATCTACATTGTTTTCACCTATTGTATTTTCATTTGTTTTACACTTTTAGTTGTTATATACACTGCTGTGATTAGAAACCAGGCATCTCAGGAAAGCAGTTTGGGAATGCAGAGGAAGGGCCATGAGAACACGTATTTGGGGTCCAGGACAGAGGAGAGGGAGACACACATGGGAGCGGCGGGCAGGCAGTGAGCAGTGACTGTTGGATGAGAAGGGCCAGGAGCAGAGGCCTTTGACTTCCTCTACCTCAGGTCAAGAGGCCTCATTTCCCCTGGCCCCCTGCCTGTGCTTCCCGGGACAAACCAATGGCCTGCTTATTGGTCTGAGTCTACTCTTGAGTTAAAAGAACAGAAGCAATGATGTTCTTTAAAAAAAATTTTTAATGTTTATTTATTTTTGAGAGAGAGGGTGGGGGGGAAAGGGTCAGAGAGAGAGAGAGAGAGAAAGAGAGAGAGACAGACAGACAGAATGCGAAGCAGGCTCTAGGCTCCGAGCTGTCAGCACAGAGGCTGACGCGGGGCTTGAACCCATGAATCGCTGAGTTCAGCACCTGAGCCGAAGTCGTATGCTTAACCGACTGAGCGACCCAGATGCCCCTGCAATGGCGTTTTTTAAGTTAAGCAGATATTACAGATACTGCTAAAAAAACAAACAAAAAAAACCCCCAAAAAACAAGAAGCAGATGGCACTGACTTCAGGTTTTCATCCACAAAAACAAAACATGAAAAGTAAGTTTCTATGCTTATGAGTTGGGGTTATAATTGAGGTTTCCAGCATCCAGACAGGCAAATGCCTGGACAGCTGCTTAGGGCAGATGGGTCCTTTGACAGCTTAATATCACTGAGTTTCTGGTGACTCTGCAGTCAGGGCAGCCAACATGAGACCATCTGTTTACTAGTGGGCAGAAAAGCTCACGACCAGCAGGTAGCCACTGCTGAGGATGAGACACAAACCCAAAACCGAGTCAGCCATTTTCATAACCTCTGCAAAGCAAACTGGCCTGGCGGGCCGCTGGCACCACCACCAGAGACAAGGGCTACGTGCCTACAAAACACGACCATACGGAACGAGGATATGCCCAGAGGTTTTAGGTTTGTAACGTTTTTTTATTTTTATCTTTTTTTACTTAAAAAAATATGGGGCGCCTGGGTGGCCCAGTCAGTTGAGCATCCAACTTCGGCTCAGGTCATGATCTCAGAGTTCATGGCTTTGAGCCCTGCGTTGGGCTCTGTGCTGACAGCTCAGAGCCCGGAGTCTGCTTTGGATTCTGTGTCTCCCTCTCTGTCTGCCCTTCCCCTGCTCACGCTCTGTCTCTCTCTCTCTCTCTAAAAAATAAACATTAGAAAAAAAAATTTTTTTTTTGAGTATAGTTGACATGATGTTACAGTTGGTTTCAGTTGTGTCCCAAGAGGTGTTATTTGGGTTTATTTCAAAGTATTCAAATGCCATAAGATAGATCATTCACTCAGAAAGCTTTTTTGTTCTTTTGTACTTTTCTAAATGGGAAAAGAGAATATCCAGGAATTCAGACCTATATAATAGGCCTAAAAACTAGCTGTCATTTGTTTATTATTAAAAATGAAAAAATTTTTTAGATAAGTAACACATATATTTAATTGCAAAAGGTTTACAAGGAAAAATAAATAAATCTCCCACCTACCTTTCTCCTAGTACCCTATCTCCCCTCTTTCCCTCCAGAGATAACATTGTTACCCATTTCCTGCATATCTTTCCAGAAATTGTCTATAATATACATAATCACGTATGTATGGATATATATATATACACACACATATAAATGTATACAGATATGTCCTTATAACTTTCTTATTGGCTATATTTAAAATGAACAAAGCCATATTAAAGCCTCTGAGAAGAACCACAGTAAAGAAGCCTGTTTAACTTCATTAGCATATCTACCGGTATCTGACTTTGGGTCCCCTCTCCTCCCCTTTGGCATAATTTCTGATCTGTAGAACAGGGCCAGGACTTGAATGGTATGGCTGTATCAGGTGTTTCTGGATGGCATCTACCCTGGTTGGTCTGTGCTTGAGCTGTCCTTTTTTTTTTTTAATGTAAAGTTTATTCTTATATTTTTCTTTTTTATTCATCTGCCTTTTCTTATTTTCTTTGCTCCTTAGTTTCATATTGCCTATGCACAGTTTTCTTGCTCTTTTCTTTCTGGTTTATTATTTGCTTTGAGCGGGGCAGCTATTTGCTGAAATGCAGTTGTTTTTTTTTAAGTTTACTTATTTATTTGGAGGGAGGGAGGGAGGGAGGAAGGGAGAGAGGGAGGGAGAGAGAGAGAGAGAGAGAGAGAGAGAGAGAGAGAGAGAGAGAATGAATCAAGAGGTGGGGGTGGGATGGGTGGGAGAGAGAATCCCAAGCAGGCTCCGCACTGCCAGTGCAGAGCCCCATGTAAGGCTGGATCTCATGAACCGCGAGATCATGACTTGAGCCGATGCCAAGAGTCAGACACCTGACCGACTGAGCCACCAGGCACCCCTGAAATGCAGTTCTTGAAGAGGTGAGGGCACCGTGTACGGCTGTCCTATAGCTTCCTTTCAGGATGTGAACTCACATCACCCTCTCTCCAAACTGCAGTATCGTCTGCATGAGGCCACTTCTTCCCTCAGCTGGGTGTGTCCTTTGTCTTGACCTCCTCCAGACACTGGGGTCAGCATGACTTAGAAGTTCCTTTAGGCCACAGACACTCTTGGACCAATTTGGGAGCATTTTATTTAGGGTTAAAAAAAATCTCCACATGAAAGTGAGATTAGACTATAATTTTCTTTTTTTGTGCTATCCTTCCTTGTTTTGGGTATAGTGTTGTGCTGGCCTAATAAAATGAGATGCTCTTTTTAAAAAAAATTTTTTTTTAATGTTTATTTTTGAGAGAGAGAGAGAGAGAGAGAGAGAGAGAGAACGAACAAGTGGGGAAGGGTCAGAGAGAGAAGGAGACATAGAATCTGAAGCAGGCCCCAGACCCTGAGCTGTCAGCACAGAGCCTTAGGCAGGGCTAAACTCACAGAGTGAGAGATCATGAACTGAGTCGAAGTCAGATGCTTAACCAAATAAGCCACCCAGGCACCTCAAATGAGATGCTCTTTTATCAAATTTTTTAGTTCTCTCTCTTCTCTCTGATACTTGGTTGGAATTTTGCTCATAGGTTTTAAGTCCTAATCCTCTCTCTTTATAATTTTTTTTTTAAAGTTTGTTCATTTATTTTGAGGGGGGGAGGGGCAGAGAGAGAAAATCCCAAGTAGGCTCCATACTGTCAGTGCACAGCCCAACGTGGGGTTCAGTCTCACTAAGTGTAAGATCATGACCTGAGCCAAAATCAAGAGTCAGACACTTAACTGAATGAGCCACGCAGGTGCCCTTCTCTTTACGATTTTTTGAAGATAATGACTCCTGTTCAAATCTAATCTATCAATGCTATATTCAGCTATTCTGAGCCTTTCCTTCTGAGTTCTAACCAGAGAACCTTTCAGAATGTACTTTAGGGAAATTACCTGGAAGATAAAATATTTGTCTGAACTTAAATCTCTCTCAACTTTGGATTTCTGCAATTAACCCAGGGACAAATAAGATCATGTGCCACATCACTGTACTTGTAAAACACAATACAATTTTCTTTAATGTTCATTGATTTATTTTGAGAGAGAGAGAGCGAGGATGGGCAGAGAAAGGGAGAGAGAGAATCCCAAGCAGGCTCTGTGCTGATAGCACAGAGCCCATCATAAGGCTCAATGCCATGAACTGTGAGATCATGACCTGAGCCGAAATCAAGGGCTAGATCCTTAACCGACTAAGCCACCCAGGCACCCCAACACAGTGCCATTTTCAAAGTCACACCAATGATATGATACTTGGTAATAAGGGAAAACAGCTAGTAAAGAAATCAAATTAACCATTCCTTATGAAGTCAATATCAAGTTGCTGACTAACTCTAAGTTGAAATTCCAAGCCTGAATTTCCTGGGGGCAGGGAGGAGGGGTTTTATCTCTTGTCTATGCTTGACCTTTTATTCATAGAGTAAGAACATCAAGAATAAACTATAAAAAAAATCTAGCATTTTGACAGCCTTCTTCTCTTCCTCCCATTTATAATTTTTAAAGATGTTTAAAATTCTTCCATATGTTAAAGATCGGAGGGAATACAAGTAGAAATGTTATCTCAGAATGCATATGCTAGGGAGAGACAGCAACTGACAGTGCTAGGACCAGTTTCCCATTTCCCCCTACTTACAGAAGCATTCAATAAGAGTTGGAATTTGCTAAACAAGGACCCAGACTGAGAAGAAATACTTTCCAGGCAAAAACTATGCATTAGTACAGGCATGCGGATTAAAATCCCTTTAATTGTCCTTACTTTGTTCTAACTATCAGAAGGAAAAGAAGCCTCCTAAACTGAGCCATGACTTTACTGTAGAGATGCCTTCTCCATGTCTTTCCCTTCCATTCTAAACTCCTTAGTATCCTCTTAGCACTCTTTGGCAGATGGAAGGGAATTTTTCAAACTTATCTGTTTATCATTGTTTTTTGGTAATTCCTTAGATTCTTATTTTTTTCCCACCAGATGACCGTTATGCATTATTTTATCCACACCACTGAAAAGCATTTAACTACATATCTAAGGACCTATTTTGATCTAGGATACAAAGTTTAATAACATAAAATAAATGGTCTGCTTATACTGCACACACTGATCAGCAAAATGAACACAATCGAATTAGACAGGTGGACATCTGATTCTAGATATGTCTTTGTTTAGGGAAAGAAAAGCCATATCTAAGTTAGAAAAAAACAACAACACAATACTGATAAGGAAAGTCGAAGACCGCTTCTGGCAACTTAGGAAGTGTCGTCGAGGAAGAAAAGGAACTGGACCCTGAGTTTTGAGAAGCGGTCTTCCCTGGCATCAGGGTGGGGGGGGGGGAGGCGGAGACAGACAGTTTGCCACACTGGAAAGAACATCTGACTTTGGAGTCAGAAACGCTCTACCCCAAATGCTCGATGATGTCCTATGGGAAGGAAGACCCCATCTCTAAAACAACTCCAATAAGTAACCAGACAGATCATTCCCTGGTCCACATCGTCCTCCGGGTCGATGCTCTGTGCATATTTCTCACATCACTGTTCACAACACACACCCACACACAAATACCCCAGACATCTAGGTTCACTGTGAATATGTCATGTGCCACCCAAACTCTGCGTTTTTGTATAGGTTGTTGCTTCTCTTAGAAATTCCTTCAGTCTTCATGTATCTGTATGTCATCCTAAACCTGTCTTCTAATTTACATTCACAGTAGACACAATTGCTGATTATATTTGGGATAAATGAGAAGCTGTGACAATAGGTATATAAAGTAATTTTTCTGTCTTTTGGATTTCTGTCATTGGACTGGTGATGAAGAAATCACAATTGGGGAAATTCTATCATTTTTCGTTCAGCTGGAGGCCGGAAAAGCAGAGGATCATTCCTAATCTTGAAACTAAGCCTAGATGCTAATTTTGCCTTCTGTGGAATGGATGATTTATGCCATTCTTCTAAAGGAAAATAACTCAATACATTGAAATTGGCACAAAGCAAGTTCAGTAAGAATTACGATGAAAGATTTCATATGTTCAAAACCTGCCTCAGTTACAAAAATCAAGCTTTACCTCTTGAAATGATTCACCAGGACTCCAACAAGTTCTCCAATTCGACTCTCATGGGTTGGCTGTTTGCTGAAAAGGCAGACAATGAGGTCTTTGTTGTCTTTTGTATGGAACACTACAAGTTGGTCCTTTCCATTGGAGACACTCAGACCAGTCAACTGCAAAGACATAAAACATGGAAAACTATTAGGATGGTTTCTCAAAAGAATAAATTTAAAAATACATTTTGTAATTATATTCATAATATACATATTATATATGTATAATTTTAAAAATAAACATATATATATATATATATGTTTCAGTTTATTTATTTTGAGATAGAGAGTGTGTGTGCATGAACTGGGCAGGGGAAGAGAGAGAGAGGAGAGAGAGAATCCCAAGCAGACTCTGCACTATCAGTGAAGAGTCTGATGTGGAGCTTGATCTCCCGAATCATGAGATCATGACCTGAGACGAAGTCAAGAGTCAGATGCTCAACTGACTGAGCTACCCAGGCACCCCTAATAATGTATTTTTGATCAGTGACCCTGGTAGCTTCAGTCTTTTCCAAGTTTCATGGAACAAGCAAGATGGAAGGAAATAATAAAGATAAGATTAAAAATCAGTGAAACTGAAAACAGAAAAATAATAGAGAAAAATCAATGAAATAATGAGCTGGTTGTTTCAAAAGATCAATAAAATTGCTAAGCCTCTAGTCTGAGGATAAAAGAGAGATAACCTAATTACCAATACAGAATGGAGGAGGGGATAGCACTATAGACCATACAGACATTAGAAGGATAACAAAGAAAAGTATTTTCAACAACTCTGTGTACATAAATTTAATAACATGGATGAAACCAAGTAATTCCTTAGAAGCCACAAACTACCAAAACTCACCTAAAAGGCAATAGGTAAGCTGAGTACTGCTTTATCTATTAAAAAATGAAATTTGTGGTTAAAAACCTTTCAAAAAAGAAAACTCTAGGCTCAGGTGACTTCACTGGTGAATCCTACCAAATGTTTAAAGAAGAAATAACACTGGGAACACTTTGTAACTCATCTTATAAGGCCAGCATTATCCTGATACCAAAAAAGGATAAAGGCAGTACAAGAAAACTGTAAACCAATATCCAAAACCCTTCATCAATATGGATGTAAGAATGACCAACAAAATATTAACAAAGAAATCCAACAACATATAGGAACAATAATATACTATGACCAAGTAGAGTTTATCTAAGAAATGCAAAGCTAGTTCACAATTCATTAATTAGCCAATGTAATCCATTGCTGCCACAGAATAAATAAGCCATGTGATATTATTTGATGCAAAAAAAGTGATGAGGGATAGAAGCAGAAAAATATTCACCTTTAGCCCAGAAGGCTGACCTAAAGCCTGCATAGTTTCAATAAGGATTAAATATGTGCTGGTTGCTGCTTTCTTAAAGGGTCTCATGACTGCCTTTAAATCTCACCGACAGTTCACATCAAACTGAATGACAAGCACTAGAGAAATCTTGAGAAAGCAGTTTCACAGGCAGAAATATGAGCATTTATCTTTATTTTTTATTTTATTTTTTTAAGTTTATTTATTTTGAGAGAGAGAGAGAGAGAAAGTGGGTGCCTGCACACAAGTGGTGAAGAGGCAGATAAAGAGAGATGGAGAGAGAGAATCCCAAGCAGGGGCTCAACTTGGGGTGTCAACTCACAAACTGTGAGGTCACGACCTGAGCTGAAATCAAGAGTCAGATGCTTAACCCAATGAGCCATCCAGGCGTCCCTAGTTTTAAATATTTTTAAATATTTTATTTTTAAGTAATCTTTACACCCCACTTGTGTTTACGACCTTGAGATCAGAGTCACATATTCCACAGACTGGGCCAGAGGGGCTCCCCTTGATCTATTAGTCCCTGCACGTCCCTTCCCCCTTGAGCACAAAGCATATAACCACCAGCTGCATAGAGCAAAAGTGCAGCTCTTTCTGCCCACAGAGCAGAGAGCTTTCCCCGTGCTACTTACATAAACTTACTAATTTGCACTGTAAAATGTCTGAAGAATTCTTTCTTGGCCATTGTGCTCCACGACCCCACCAACATTTTTGGTGGCCCTGCAAGGGGATTATAGGGGGAATCTAAGAGCCTCAGTGCGACCTGCTAAAACCCTTTTATTCCCCCAGCCTCTACTTCTTGTTCTTTTCCAGAGATGTCCTGAATAGTACAACCCTTCGGAATTGTGTCTTGTCTGAGTGCTCAGGAGAGAACCTCTTGCCCGTGGCCCTACTAAGGGGAAGACAAACTTCTGCTGCCCGGCTGGACACCAGTACCTTGGCTGTAATGGCGTTGGGCTCAGAAATCAGTCTCTGTTTCATCTGCTCTTTTAATACTTGTATACTCGAGTATTTCAATACTCTTTTAATACTCATCATAGGACAGACATACATGTCCCTAGGATGGCCGCTGATCTCAAGACTCCCATGGAAGGTTTCCTCCTAAATAATCCAGTGTGATCCCTCAAATGAGCATAAAATCCAAGATACATCTGACCACATGTGATTCCTGAAAGTGACTGGTGGGAGCTATTATCCAGTTGAGGCACTCAACCAGCGGGGGACTGGATCACAGATAAAGCTCACAAGAAAGTTTCCTGGATTAGATAGGGGTTCCATACTTTCGTTTCTTCACGTCTTTCATTTGTCTTGCCCATGGGCTGTTTGGCGTTCTCAGTCCTACTCTCAGACTGAAAGTACGTCTAGTTTAGATATATGTCACTTAATATGATACCAAATAGCTGCTCCTTGTTAACAAGGGCCAGGGCCTCTACCTCATCCATTAATAGTAGATCCAGAGTCTTACAAAGGGTATTGTTACTGGTTGCAAAATATATTGATACCCCCAAAATGGAAAGAGGCAGCTCCAATCTCTGTGGCATTTCAGTCCAATCACTGACACCCCGTCTCAGGTAGTACAATGGTGTCAGAGTGGTTGAAACTGAGGGATGCCTCCCACCACTCTGAATCCCAGGGACCTTCAGCAATATTCCTGGTGGGATGCCACTTAGAAGCTGAGGAGGATTTTGGTAATGGACTCCTAGTTAGTTAGTGGACTCTCCTCCATTTGTAGGAATTAACTATAGGATCAGCTTCCTTGATCCTAAAGGATTTTCCTTTGGGCTGTTGTTACCTAACACAATGGAGTCAATCTGGACAATAGGATTTAAAGAAGTGCCTCATCTTTTTCTGTAATAATGCTTGGCCTCAATGTTCTCTGAAGGATGATAAAAAAAATGACCCATTGATGGGTCTTTAAGGCTCAGTACTATTTATCAATTGGACCTTTTGGTAGGCATCAGGGAAAATGGACCAAAATCCCATATGGTTAGGCCTTTATGGCCCTCTACCAAAACCCTCATCTGTCCATACTCCTTTAGGGGGCCTGAGGACACCCCTCTCCTCACCCTTTTCTTCTCAATCCACCATCAGCTGGCTGCCCAGGCCCGTCCTACTTAACCCACCATCCTCCCTGTGTTTTGTCATGTTTTCTATGTGCACCACTCCCTGCCTCCATCTCTCTGCCAAGATCCTGTATATGCCTCCTTCTTTTTCCTGAGTTATTCTCTCCTCTTTGTTTGCTTCTTTGTGTGTCAGAGCTGGAATATATCTTGAGAGTACTGGATGAATGTTGCCTGACTCTGGTTGTGTGGGGTTTTCTCCCTCATTCATTTCCTAGGTTAATGGCTATGATCATTGGAGCCAGTTGTCCTGTAAGTCTACCTCAGGATGGGGACCTTAAAGAATACTCCCAAGAAGCTTTCAAAATTCCTTTTGCTTCAGGGAGGTTCCCTGTCTTCTCCACCAGACATGGACTGCTTATTTTCACTTTTTGTGGATGGAAACAAAAGGTGTGCCTGTCCATCTGTCTGTGCTGATGAGCTTTAGGACTGAGAGAGTCCTTTTTCTCTGCCCTCTTGCTGGCAGCACCTCACCTCTTCTGCCTGCACCTCCCCCTGCTCCTCTTTCCCCACCACGTTGGGTGCCACTCGCATAATGGCTCCTGTACCATCCTTCATGCCCTCAGTGCCATTGGCTCCTGTTCCTCCTTCCTTGCTATCAAGGAGTGGAGAGCACCTCTCTCTGGACTTAAACCACTCACTTCAGATTTCCCCACCGGTTCCCCAGGTAAAAATTGACAGTGGGGAACAAACGGATTGACATTTAGTGTGCCCAGGTGCAATATATTTGGCATTTAAGCTAATTTGAGTTTGTTAGTTTAATTAAAGGTAAACATGTCTTTAGAGTTATCAGCACTAAATATAAAACTTTTATTCTACCAAGGTTTACAAAAGGTCAAATAAACTCGTGTTATTGCTGTTGCAATTTGTCAGCAGAAAGATGACTTAAAATGATGGTTAATTTTGTCTCAAAGTTTTCACGAGTAATTGTTAAGAACAAGTAGGCTGAATAAATAAAAGATTAATGGGTAAAACTTATATTTATTTATTTATTTATTTTTAAACTTTAAAAATGTTTGTGTATTTTTGAGACAGAGGGACAGAGTGAGTGGGGTGGGGACCCCAGAGACACAGAATCCAAAGCAGGCTCCAAGCTCTGAGCCATTAGCACAGAGCCTGATGTGGGAACTGACCTCACAAACCACGAGATCATGACTTGAGCCGAAGTTGGACCCTTAACCCACTGAGCCATCCAGGCACCCCATAGGTAAAACTTTTAAATAGCTTTCAAAATTTTTGGTAACATGAAACTGTGAAGTTTTTTTTTTAATATTTATTTATTTTGAGAGAGAGTTCACGTACTCATGCAAGCAGGGTGAGAGGCAGAGAGAGAGAGAGAGAGACAGAGAGAGAGAGAATCCCAAGCAGGCTCTGCACTGTCAGCTCAGAGCCCGACACAGGACTTGATCCCATGACTGTGAGATCATGACCTGAGCTGAAATCAAGAGTTGGAAGTTTAACCAACCGAGCCACCCAGGCGCTCCTGACACTTGGAAGTTTTGCTGAATTAAACAATAAATTGGATTGAATTTATTGGATATCTAAGTCTTTTCCAAATAAATGCTAAAGCATGTTTACTAAATGTAGGTTTGGGCTTTTGGCTTCTTACCACAGAGAAACTGAGGATGTTGGGTCTATGGTAAACTTGCTTTATGCTTGGTTGAAAGGTTGTACTATGGAAAAACATGTTTTTAGAAATTATGAAATATATTCATGAAGTTCAGATCTAAAGAATTTTGGTGTAACAGACCATTCACAAGTGATTACTACTTAATTTTCTTTGGAGATTAATGTTTCTAAGAGTTAAAATTCTGCTAAATATAATTAAGACTGAAGGACGGGCGCCTGGGTGGCTCAGTCAGGTAAGCATCCGACTTCGGCTCAGGTCATTCTTTTTCTGAATGAAAAAGAAAGTTGTAGAAGGTTTGTGAAGGGAATTTTTTGGAAAAGAATTTTATGTATGGTCAAGATTGAGGTTGAAATGAATGGATTTTAAAAGTACATTGGCATAAAATTGAAATTCTGCTTTTCTCTGTGTTAAAAAGACAAAGTTTTCTTGGATTGTTGTCTGCTTTTGATAAGAAAATGTAAATGAAGTTTTTTTTTCTTTTTCTTTATCTGCCCAGAAAACCAAAGCTTCTGTGTTTTGTTGTTATCAGGTCTTTGATTACTTAAGAAAGTTAAAACTTCTCAAGTTTTGCTAACAACTCTAGCTTCCTGTAGAATCTCTTACTGCCAGCGCAGTTAAATGTAAATATTAAATTTAGAATGATCTGTAATCCTATTTAGGCATATACTTAAAAATATATAAAAAATATAATTTCATATATTGTAGAAAATATATGAAATTCCTGAAGTTTTAATATGTTCTAGTATAAGGTCAAAATTAAATAATTTTAATTATTAAAATGCTATGTGTCACAGGAATAACTAAATTTCCTTGTCAGCTACATTATAATGAACTCTCTTATCAGATCTTTAACCATTCTATTTTTGAGTCTCTTGTGGTTTACAGTTATTGTTCCGATGCTCTTGCAGAATGAGTTTTGTCTTCAAGGAGATTCAGGAAACTGACTTTTGACAAATACAGGTTTTTGATATCTTTAAAATCATAAAACTAAAATGCTTAAGCATATCCAGAACTAATGGAAGAAGCTGCATCTGAACAACTAGAATTAGGAGAATGGGACTAAATAGACTGAGGAAGATGATTATGGTTTTTGTGACTCTTATTTGACACACTGCTGGTTTCCTAATGTTTGCTCTTCTAGATTTAAAGAAACCTCTTAAGAAATCCATGACTTATAGAAATGTGATAAAGTTTTCTTTCGTGAACAAATTGAAACATTTAAATCTTTTCTTTATTGGAATCCTCCAGAATTCAGAAACTCCCAGTGGGTATTCTTTCTTTCTTGGCAATTAGTTATTTGCATAAGTTCAATAAGAATTTGTTCTCTTTGTAGTCTCCTCAAAAAGTTAAAAATAGAACTAACCTCCCATCCAGCAATCACACCAATAAGTATTTACCCAAAGGATACTAAATACTAATTCAATGGGATACATACACCCTGATGTTTACAGCAGCATTACCTACAATAGCCAAATTGTGGAAAGAGCCCAACTGTCCAACTACTGATGAATGGATAAAGAGGATGTAGTATATATGTACAATGGAATATTACTCAGCCATAAAAAGAATGAAATCTTGCCATTTGCAATGACATGGATGGAGCTAGACAGCATAATGCTAAATGAAATAAGCCAGTCAGAGAAAGACAAATACCACATGATTTCACTCATATGTGGAGTCTAAGAAACAAAACAAATGAGCAAAGGAAAAAAAAAAAGGGAGAGAGGCAAACCAAGAAACAGACTCTTAACTACAGAGAACAAACTGATGGTTACCAGAGGGGAGGTGGGTGGAGAGATGGGTGAAATGGGTGAAGGAGATCAAGGAGCGTACTTGTGATGGACACCAGGTGACGTATGGAACTGCTGAATCACTGTATTGTACACATGAAACTAATATTACACTATATGTTAACCAACTGGAATTTAAAGAAAACTTAAAAAGAATCTATTCTCCTTGTAAAGGACACCATTGGAAACACTGGTTATATTACTAAGGCTTTGACTGGAATGTCCTAAGTAAGAGAGACATGCATAGACTCAGATATGACCAGACAGCTCTAAGGAATTAAGGTTGACTTTATGGAGTCAATAAAGCCCCTTGAAAATGTTGGCCTGAGGGGCGCCTGGGTGGCTCAGTCTGTTAAGTGTCTGACTTTGGCTCAGGTCATGATCTCACAGTTTGTGAATTCAAGCCCCGTGTCAGGCTCTGTACTGACAGCTCGGAGCCTGGAGCCTGCTTCTCATTCTGTGTCTCCCTCTCTCTCTGCCCATCCCCCCACTTGCACTTTGTTTCTCTGTCTCTCTCTCAAAAATAAATGAACATTAAAAAAAAAAAATAGAAAATGTTGGCCCGATACCTTGCTTACAGAGTTCCCAGCAGCCTTACCAGGTGAGTAAAGAATGTCACTTCCTGGCAGGTGCAGGAAACCTCAGGATATTTTAGGGACCTCAAGAAGAGGAATGCATCCAAATCTATAGGTATTGTAGGCAAGTCTGATGACAACAATTTGGTTCGGCTCTACCCTTGAGCAGCTATTAAAAGTTCAATCTAGAGGGGCACCTGGGTGGTTCCGTTGGTTAAGCTTCTGACTCTAGATTTTGGCTTAGGTCATGATCTCACAGTTGTGAGATGGAGCCTCGAATTGTTGGGACTCCTCATGTGGAGCCTGGTTACGATTCTCTCTCTCTCTCTCTCTCTCTCTCTCTCTCTCTCTCTCTCTCTCCCTCCGCCCCTCACCCACTCACATGGTTGCGTATGTGCTCTCCTTCTCAAAAAAGTTCAATCTACAGATTCCTTATAAAAAGTTTCCACAAAGCAGATTTTAAAGGATCTATATGATCAATCACTATTCTTGCTGAGCTTATGTAAATAATTAGGCCAAGTTTGTTAAAACTGGACTTGTTTTACAAATGAATCAGTCTTGATTTGGCTATCTCTGGAAATAAGGGTGAACTGAGAAAAATTATGTTTCTCAATAATGCATCCTTATGGATGTTAGGTTCTAATTTTAATTAGCTGTCTTTAAATGCTTGTTGTTTGCCTAAGCTAGACAAGTTGGGGTAAACTTCAGAGATACTGCCATAATAGCTCATATATAGACAGTCTTCCTGTTTGTTACCCTGTGGGGATAATAAAAGGGACCCCATGGACATATGATTATTTAAATAGCTGGACAATGGAATGGATACCCCAACAACTGGGTAACTCAGCTTTCACCCTGATCAATTCTATGTGTCTGGGATAACACAATTGCTCCTTAAAACCAGATTATACCCCACTCCAATGGAGTTAACTATGGACTTATAGAAATAATGGCTGGCTGAGCCCTGGGTTAGCCTGGATATGGGAGAATGACAACGAACTGAACGACGTGCCCTCATATTCCTGTGAACCAGTGGAAGATCTCAAAATACTCTTTTTTTTTAAATTTTTTTTTTTCAACGTTTTTTATTTATTTTTGGGACAGAGAGAGACAGAGCATGAACGGGGGAGGGGCAGAGAGAGAGGGAGACACAGAATCGGAAACAGGCTCCAGGCTCCGAGCCATCAGCCCAGAGCCCGACGCGGGGCTCGAACTCACGGACCGCGAGATCGTGACCTGGCTGAAGTCGGACGCTTAACCGACTGCGCCACCCAGGCGCCCCTCAAAATACTCTTTAAACAATGAGATAAGAAAAAAAAAATGGAGGTCTTTTTTCTTGTACTTGCCATCTACACACCATACCTAAATGGAACTCTTTTCTACAAGGGGCACAACACTATGCTGAGCTCCAAAACCAATCTTCAGGCTGGGCTTGTGGCTCACTGTCCACATCAAGCACTTAAGGTCTCCCTTGCTGAGACTCTTCATTACAAGGTACAGATTGGCATTATTTACATCCACACATAGCTGAAATGATACTACATCCTAATACCAGCACATGTAGGGATGCTTTTATCATTAAAAAGAATGTTTCTTGCTGACCTATGGTAAATGTTACATGGGACTCTCCAGGCCAAAAGAGGCCTTTCTCTTATCCTCAAACTATCAAAATTTTAACTGAATATGCCAATCCGTAGATAGTCTGACGACAACAAATTCCTTGACAATTATTTGAGATAATACCCAGGAAGGATTATCTCAAATACGGGATGGATATATGTGGCTTACTACCACAATAGGACAACTAAGCCAAAAGGCCCGTCCCTTATGCTAAGAGAAAAACCATACCCTTGATTCATAGCCCAATAGTACCAGCTAAATGGAATGGTTACCCCCATAAGCCTGTGACCATACCATTATTTTATAGGCAACTGACTGGTTTGCTATTGACTAGACAAGGTGATCAGTCATCAGATGGCTAGCACCTAATGGAACACAATGGTTACATGGGCCAAATTTTTGGCCATGGCTTCCACCAGGCTGGATTGGAAGATGTACTATAGGTTATGCCTAGACTCATAGCCGTAGCACTAAGACTATCACAAGTCCAGTGAATCTTCCATAGCTAAAACAATGATGGACAAGGTCTGCATTCCATTAGTATGATGATATGATGATCTATTTTTCTTCCATCAGTAGGTCTAGAAGATGTTTTATGGCACATAGAGGCCCTTGATAAATATGCAATTAAGATCTTAAAATGACTCGCAAAATAGCATTACATTATTAAACACCAAAATGACCCGAGTGCGTAAAGCAGTTCTACAAAATATAATGGCTAAGATGTCTTAACACCAACACAAGGAGGAGTGTGTGCCATTATTAAGGCAGAATGCTGTGACTCCATTCTGGATTATGACAAAAATATAACAGGACTACTTACTGATATGAATAATCAAATTGATGCTCTTAAAGACCCTACATTGCCACTTAATGATTGGTTACATTTGTGGTCCGGAGGTGGACTATGGTCCACACTAAAGTGTCTTCTCATTGCTTTTCTTTCTTTTTTTTTTTTTTTTAACTTTATTTATTTATTTTTTTGAAAGCAAGAGAAAGAGAGCACGAACATGGGAGGGAAAGAGAGAGAGGGAGAGACAGAGAATCCCATGCACTGACAGTGCAGAGCCCGATGTGGGGCTCAAACTCACAAACCATGAGATCATGACCTGAGCTGAAATCAAGAATCGGAGGCTTAGGGGCGCCTGGGTGGCGCAGTCGGTTAAGCGTCCGACTTCAGCCAGGTCACGATCTCGCGATCCGTGAGTTCGAGCCCCGCGTCAGGCTCTGGGCTGATGGCTCGGAGCCTGGAGCCTGTTTCCGGTTCTGTGTCTCCCTCTCTCTCTGCCCCTCCCCCGTTCATGCTATGTCTCTCTCTGTCCCAAAAATAAATAAAAAACGTTGAAAAAAAAAATTAAAAAAAAAAAAAAAAAAAAAAAAAAAAAAGAATCGGAGGCTTAGCCGAGGAGCCACCCAGGTGCCCCTCTTCTTATTTTCATTATAATAATGCTAATAATGATAATTTTCATATAATAATGCATATAATAATGCTTATTTTCATTATAATAATGTCCCTTTGGCTTTGTTCTTTTCTATTGTTGAGATACATGCAAGCAGGTGCCAATTCCTTCACTCAAAAGATCCTTACTACTCAAAACAAATTCACCCAGATGTCTTCTCTGTACTGTACAGCAATGGCCTTCTATTATAGTTACTTGTAGGGACAGAGAGTGACCAATTTCAGTCCATAGGTAGGGATATCTCTATGATCCCTGACAGCTTGAAGAATTTACAGAAGATGAGCCCCTTGCCCTTCAACAACCTTAAAAGATTTAAGGAGCAAAAATTGGTCAGGGGGTAAATGATGAGGGATAGAAGCAGAAAAATGTTCACTTTTAGCCCAGAAGGCTGACCCGTATACAGCCTGCATAGTTTTGATAAGGATCAAATATGTGCTGGTTGCTACATTCTTAAAGGGTCTCATGACTTCCTGTACATCTCACTGATAGCTAATATCAAACTGAACGATAAGCACCAGAGCAATCTTGTGAATGTAGTTTTTTTTTTTAATTAAAAAAATTTTTTAGTGAATGTAGTTTTACGAGTGGAAATTAGAAGAAGCATTTATGATCTACTACTCCCTGCACATCCCCTCCCCCTTGAGCACTAGGCATACAGCTACCAGCTGCATAGAGCAAAAGTGCAGCTTTTTCTGCCCGTGGGTCCTGTCCCCATGCTACTTAAATAAATTTCCCAAGATGTACCTTACGATGTCTCAAGAATTCTTTCTTGGCCGTTGTGCTCCACGACCCCACAACAAAAGCACCTGACAATATTCAACATCCATTCATGATAAAAACCCCTCAAGAAACCAGGATTAGAAAAGAACTCAAACCGATAAATCACATCTATATAAATGCCACGGCTAACAACACACTTAGTGGTGAGAGAGATCTTTCTGCAGAGATCAGAAGCAAGGTAAGGATTTCCATAGTCACTGCTGTCGTGCAACATCATATGAGAAGCCCTAGCCAGCGCAATAAGGTAGGTTTAAAGAAATTTAAAAGGCATATAGGATGAAAGGGAAGAAACGAGAGTCTTTATATTATTTGATTACATGATTGTCTGCATAAAAAAACCCCCAAGGAATCTACAAAATAGCTCCTAGAACTGGTAAGTAGGTTTAGCAAGGTCACCAAGTCTTGTTGGTCACAAGGCCAACATGCAAAGATATTTCTCTATACTAGTAATGAACTGGAAATACAATTAAAAAAAAAATTTTTTTAACGTTTATTTATTTTTGAGACAGAGAGAGACAGAGCATGAATGGGGGAGGGGCAGAGAGAGAGGGAGACACAGAATGGGAAGCAGGCTCCAGGTTCTGAGCTGTCAGCCCAGAGCCCGACGCGGGGCTCGAACTCATGGACCGCGAGATCGTGACCTGAGTTGAAGTCGGATGCTTAGCCGACTGAGCCACCCAGGCGCCCCTGGAAATACAATTTTTAAAAACAAAATTTTTTTAAAATGTTAACTTATTTTTGAGAGAGAGCGAGAGAGGGAGAGAGGGAGGGAGACAGAGAGACGGAGAGAGAATCCCAAGCAGGCTCTGAGCTGTCAGTACAGATCCTGACATGGAGCTTGACCTCACTAACCACGAGATCATGATCTGAGCCGATATCAAAGAGTTGGAGCTCAATCGACTGAGCCACCAAAGTGCCCCAAAAATTAAAAAAATTTTAAGTATAGTTGGCATATAATTTTGGAAACAGAAGTTTATAAACAAAACCATCCACAGCAACTCCAAAAACAAAAATACTCATTTTTTTTCCAAAACCAAAAATACTTATATGTAAATCTAAAAGACATGTGTAGGACCTATATGCTGAAAAGTACAGAATCAAATCAAATTATTGATGAAAGTAAATAAACAGAAATAACAAATTCATAGATTGGAAAATACAATATTGTCAAGATGCCAATTTTCCCCAAGTTAATCTATAGATTTAATGCAATCCTAACCAAAATCCTAGCATAACATTTTGTAGATATCAATAAGCTGATTTTAAACTGTGTATGGAGGGGCACCTGAGTGGCTCAGTCAGTTGAGTGTCCAACTCTTGATTTTGGCTCAGGTCATGATCTTGTGGTTCAAGAGACTGAGTCCTGTGTCAGGCTCTGTGCTGACAGCGCAGAGCCTGCTTGGGATTCGTTCTCTCCCTCTACCCACCCCGCTTTGAAATAAATAAATAAACATTAAAAAAAAAAAAGTGTGTGTGGAAAGGCAAAGGAACTAGAATACCCGAAACAATTTGAGAAAGAACAAAGTTGAAAGACTCACAGTAGTTCATTTCCTTACTGTAAAGCTAAAGTAATGAAGATAAGGTAATTGTCAAAGGGATAAAAACAGATCAGTGGACCAGAATGAAGAGTCAGAAATAGGTACAAACATGGACAATTGATTTTTCACAAAGCTACAAAGGCAATTCAATGGAGAAAGGATATAACTTAGACATTTGGATAACTTGGACCATTTCAACATTCACAAGTCAAAAGAAATAAACATCACTTTAAATCTCAGGCCTTCTGTAAAATGAATTCAAAATGGATCATCGATGTAAATGTAAAATGTAAAACCATAAAACTTTTAGAAGAAAACAGGAGAAAATCTCCGTGGCCTTGGATTGGGGAAATATTTCTTAGAAATATCACCAAAAGTGTAACTCATAAAAGAAAAAACGTTAAACTGAATTTAACCAAACTGAAAACTTTTCTTTGAGGAAGATGCTGGTAGGAAGATGAGTATATAAAGAACTCTTAAAACTCAACAATAAGAAAGCAAACAACTCAATTTAAAAATAAGCAAAGGGGACCATGTGGGTGGCTCAGCTGGGTAAGCATCTGACTCTTGATTTCGACTCAGGTCCAAGATTGAGCTGTCAGCGTGCAGCCTGCTTGGGACAGTCCCTCTCCCTCTGCCCCTCCCCAGCTCATGCACACATGGTTTCCCTCTCTCTCTCTCTCAAAACAAATAAACATTAAGAAAAAAGTTAAAAGTGGGCAAAATATTTGAAGTCACTTCACCAAAAAAGACATACAGGTGGCAAATAAGTACATGAAACGATGCTAAACATCACTAGCTATTAGGGAAATGCAAATTAAAACCATGAGATACCACGACAAACCTATCAGAATGGCCAAAATAAAACAAAAGCAACAACAAGAACAAAGTGACAAGCTGGTGGAGATGCAGAAGAGTTGGAATTCTCATACACTGCTGGTGGGAATGTGAATTGATACAATCACTGGGAAAACAGTTTGGCCGTTACTAAAACCTATCAGAATGGCCAAAATAAAACAAAAGCAACAACAAGAACAAAGTGACAAGCTGGTGGAGATGCAGAAGAGTTGGAATTCTCATACACTGCTGGTGGGAATGTGAATTGATACAATCACTGGGAAAACAGTTTGGCCGTTACTAAAAGAGTTAAATGTAGAATTATCATGTGGGACGCTTGGGTGGCTCAGTCAGGTGGGCATCTGACTTCGGCTCAGGTCACAATCTCATGGTTCGTGAGTCTGAGCCCTGCGTTAGGCTCTGTGCTGACGGCATGGAGCCTGGAGCCTGCCTCAGATTCTGTGTCTCCCTCTCTTGCTGCCCCTCCCCCGCTCATGCTCTGTCTCTCTCTCTGTCTCAAAAATAAATAAAACATTAGAATTACCATGTGATCCAGCAATTTCACTCCTAGGCATATATCCCAGAGAAATAAAAACGTATGTTCACTCAAAAACTTAGACGGGAATGTTTACAGCAACTCTATTCACAATGGCCCCAAACTGGAAACGAATAGAATATCCATGGATAAATCAACTATGAACATCTCTACAATGTAATGCTATTCAGCAATAAGAGGAATAAACTAATGAAACAAATTATTGATATGCAACAACATGGATACATTTCAAAGGCATTATGTTGAGTGCAAGCAGTCAGCCTCAATAGGTTACATACTGTAGGATTCTGTCTATGTGATACTCTCTAGAAGACAGAACTATAGGGATGGACAACAGATTGGTGGCTGTCAGAGTTTAGGGTCAGGGGTAGTCTGACCTAAGGGACTTGTCTGGGGATGATGGACGACTGCGTATCCTGCCTGGGGTGGTGGCTACACGAATCTATACGTGTGCGAAGACCTGTAGACTGTACACAACCACCAGCAAAAGCCAATTTTGTTACATGCGAATATAAAAATACAGCTCCTTGCTTATTTTGATCCCCGGATAGTCTACTTTGGTCAGTAAAACAGAAGCCTCAGAGATTTCTCACTCTGTGGTTTGTTCTTTCACTGCAGAAAATACCAAAGTGCCACCTCCTGGCCGCCACAGGTGCTGTCAGTCTGGCAATCAACACCGACAGGGCATCCGCTGGGGGCAATGCAGAGCGCCAGGCTCCCTGGCGGGGATGGAAATACCAGAGATGCTGAAGGCATAAGCCTGCTGTAGGGGGATTCATAATCCAGTTGGACCAATGGAAGAGACAAATAAACAACTGGAAAACATTTTAGCAGTTCGTATATTTGGAAGGCCACTTAGTTTCATGTCCGTATTTTACGGATAGGGAAACTGAGGCTCACAGAGGTTAGCGGGGTCTGTAGACCTTGGAACTGGAACTCAGGTCTGCAGACTAAGCCAGCACCATGCCCTTTATCGTAAGCTTTTTCAAATGTCACGTACAAATGAACAGAAGCTGCATAAGTAAGTATTCCTAAACGTCAAGTGAATACATGTTCATAGGAGGTGAGTTCTCGGGTTGATTTTAAAGAATGCTTGGGTCAGTGCTTGAAGGAAGAAGGAAAAGTATTTAAGGCATTGGAAATCACTTCACAAACCTATGTGGATCATGGACTTTCTGAGGCCACTGGTAAGAGAACATATCAATCTTTCTGCCACGTAGATGTATCCCATCCAGATGATTCTATACAATTAAATTAAACATACCATTGTCATTTCTAAAAACATTTTATGTCTGTGATGCTTCCCTCTCATTTGATTTCATATGCAAAATTCGAAACTAAATTTATGTAGCACTTCGCAGGAGAGCTTAATTAGAGCCTAATAAAACGAGGATTTTAACAGCAGCGACTCTGCCAACATACCCCGGGAGCCTTGGCTGCAGAGCTTCAGGGAGAAGAGGTTCAGTGGCACATGCTGGAACCATCCAGATGGAAGGCCCCTTCCAGGTGCTGCCTGGGCCAGGGGGAAGGAGCCCAGGACTGTTTTCTCAGCTCCCTTCCCCTCCAGGGACAGGCTTCTGCTCCTGCCTGTCCAGCCCGTCTGGCGACATGCTGCTTCTGGTCCTAGGAAACCCTCATGTGTAGGCTCAGACCTGTGGGCCAGAGCCCCAGACAAAGAGAGGGAAGAGAGCACCCAATTTCTTCTGCTACACAAATAATGAAAGATTAAGCCCCTGGTGGGGCCCAGGCGGGACACACAGCACCCAGAACGTCTCCTGGGGTTGTGGGAGACAGGACGGTAAGTGGGGAAAAGCAGCACAGAAAGGGAAGACTTGGGTGCTAATCCCACTTCGGCCCTGTGATTATTCGATCACATGACGGACTGAGTCACTGGATTTCTTGGAGCATCTGTCTCCTCTTCTACAAAATGAGGATCATACTAGACGTCTCATCTACCTTATAAGTCTGTGGTAAGGATCAAATAGCAGCAACTCAGAGGTATATGAAGATGAACAAGCAAAATCCCCTCCGCCTTCAAGGGTTTTTACACCCTAATCTAAAAGGAGATATGCCAGCAATGCCTGCACTGAGGTACATCAGTTAGGGAAGGGGTCACTCTCTCAGCCACACACATAAATCAGCTTCTCTGAACAGAAGTGCAACTCCTTATCCAGGCTTCACTCTGTTAGTTACCTTCTTCTCTCTCATCATTGGTGGGATCTCTGTGCTATTATAAATCGAAACCTCCCTCTTTTTGATATTTAAGATTTCGAACAGGGCAGATACAGTCTCTGATTGTAAACCATCTCAGTCCTCCCAGGCCCTCCTCAGCAAGGACGGGCAAACAGTGGACACAGCTAGACAAGTGAAAAGCTCTGGCAGTTCAGAAGGAGGAGGCTTAGTCTGGGGAATGAGAGCAGGTGTTCTTCTTTGCCATGGAGTAAGTGCAAGAAAGCAGAGCGAACTAGAACAAAATCCCTAATTTGTACTTGCACTTATAAGTACAAAACAGACCAATATTAGAAACAGAAATCATTCTGAAAGATAACCATGATAAATTAAAAACACAGTGGTTCAAAACATCACATTGCCCACCTTAAATATATGTACAATTTTTATTTGTCAATTATACCTCAATAAAGATAGGAAAAAAACCAAAATGAAAGCAGTAAATAACAAACAGATACTGCAGAAAATCAAGTAATAGAAGAAAATTTCTCAATGTCACAAAGATTTTCAGTCTTTAGATAGAAAAGAGTCACAGATACCAGCCCAATTTAATTAAGAGAGAATCATATGGAAATGTAGCCCAGAGGAAGTTTTACATTTCTGAAACACAGGGGATAATATCTTCAAGTATCTGGGAACAAAAAATAAGTTTTCTGCACAGGAAAATAACTTTAAACTTTACATACTTTTTAAAAAGTGTGTCTCTTCTGTCTGAAAATGTAGGAAGACATGGAAGAGGAAAAATATTAATATTGTCATCACTCACAGGAGGAAATAACTAAATCCATTTCAAGTTTTTAAATTATTTTAGTTTAAAAAAATTTTTATACCAGACTTCAAGCTGTATTACGAAGCTATAATCATCAAGACAGTATGGTACTAGAACAAAAACAGACACTCAGATCAATGGAACAGAACAGAGAACCCAGAAATGGACCCACAAACGTATGGCCAACTAATCTTTGACAAAGCAGGAAAGAATATCCAATGGAATAAAGACAGTCTCCATTGAACTAACGGAGTTAGTTAGAAAGAATATCCAATGGAATAAAGTAGTGCTGGGAAAACTGGACAGCAACATGCAGAAGAATGAACCTGGACCACTTTCTTACACCACACACAAAGAAACTCAAAATGGAAGAAAGGCCTAAATGTAAGACAGGAAGCCAACAAAATCCTTGAGGAGAAAGCAGGCAAAAACCTCTTTGACCTTGGCTGCAACAATTTCTTACTCAACATGTCTCAGGAGGTGAGGGAAACAAAAGCAAAAATGAACTATTGGGACTTCATCAAAATAAAAAGCTTCTGCACAGCGAAGGAAACAATCAGCAAAACTAAAAGGCAACCGACAGAATGGGAGAAGATATTTGCAAACAACATATCAGATAAAGGGTTAGTATCTAAAATCTGTAAAGAACTTATCAAACTCAACACCCCAAAAACAAATAATCCAGTGAAGAAATGGGCAAAAGACATGAATAGACACTTCTCCAAAGAAGACATCCAGATGGCCAACCAACACATGAAAAAATGCTCAACATCACTCATCATCAGGAAAATACAAATCAAAACCATAATGAGATACCATCTCACACCAGTCAGAATGGCTAATATTAACAACTCAGGCAACAACAGATGTGGAGAAAGAGGATCTCTTTTGCACTGCTGGTGGGAATGCAAACTGGTGCAGCCACTCTGGAAAACAGGATGGAGGTTCTCAAAAAATTAAAAATAGAACTATCCTACAAAGTGCACTACTAGGTATTTATCCAAGGGATACAGGTGTGCTGTTTTGAAGGGACACATGCACCCCAATATTTATAGAAGCAATATCAACAACAGCCAAAGTATGGAAAGAGCCCAAATGTCCATCGATGGATGAATGGATAAAGAAGATGTGGTATATATACACAATGGAGTATTACTCAGCAATCAAAAAGAATGAAATCTTGCCATTTGCAACTATGTGGATGGAACTGGAGGGTATTATGCTCAGTGAAATTAGTCAGTCAGAGAAAGACAAAAATCATATGACTTCACTCATATGAGGACTTTAAGATACAAAACAAATGAACATAAGGGAAGGGAAGCAAAAATAATATAAAAACAGGGAGGGGGACAAAACATGAGTCTCTTAAATATGAAGAACAAACAGTGGGTTACAGGAAGCAGTGTGGGAGGGGGGATGGGCTAAATGGGGAAGGGGCATTAAGGAATCTACTCCTGAAATCACTGTTGCACTATATGCTAACTTGGATATAAATTTAGAAAAATAATAATAAAAAAATATTCAATATGAAAAAAAATTTTATAGAGAGGGGTACCTGGGCGGCTCAGTTGGTTAAGCATCTGACTTTGGTTCAGGTCATGATCTCACAGTTTGCGTGGTGGGTTCGAGCCCCACGTTGGGCTCTGTGCTGACAGCTCAGAGCCTGGAGCCTGCTTTGGATTCCGGGTCTCCCTCTCTGTCCCTCCCCTGCTTGCGTTCCTGCTCTCTCAAAAATAAATAACATATATAAAAAAAAAAGCAAGCCATGTGGCGCCTGGGTGGCTCAGTTGGTTGAGTGGACAACTTAGGCTCAGGTCATAATCTTGTGGTTTGTGGGTTCAAGCCCTGTGTCGGGCTTTGTGCTGACAGCTTAGAGCCTGGAGCCTGCTTCAAATTCTGTGTTTCCCTCTCTCTGTCCCTCCCTAGCTCACACTCTCTCTCTCTCAAAAATAAATAAACTTTAAAAAATTTAAAAAAAAACTAAGCTATTTACCAGCAAAATGTATTAAAAATTTTTTTTTGATGTTTTTAGAGACAGAGAGACAGGGAGAGCGCGATGAGTACGTGTGCATACATGAGTAAGTGGGGGAGGGGCAGGAGAGGGAGAGAGAATCCCCACCCCCCCCAGCAAGCTACATGCTCAGCGCAGAGCCCCCTGTGGGCTCGATCTCACACCGTGAGATCATGACCTGAGCTGAAATTAAGAATCGGAGACTCAACGGACTGAGCCATCCAGGTGCCCCAGAAAGTAAATCCATTTTATTCTTGGTATTGATGAAGAGATCAGTTTAAACTTTTAACAGTAATCATTATTAGAGTTAAAATGAATGTATAACTCTTGAATCATTAGCAAAAAGAGGATAAATAAAACTTGACCAACATAGCAACTAAAAAAAAAAAAAAAAAGAAAGAAAAAGAAAAAGGAAATAGCATATAAGCATTAAAATAGAAAGCACTGGGGCACCTGGGTGGCTCAGTCGGTTAAGCATCCGACTTTAGCTCAGGTCATGATCTTGCAGTTCCTGAGTTCAGGCCCCAGGCCCCACATCGACTCTGCTGTTAGCACAGAGCCCCCTTCGGATACTCTGTCCCCATCTATCTTTGCCCCTTCCCCACTCACACACTCACTCTTGCTCTCTCTCCCTCTTAAAAAAAAAAAAAAAAATTTAAAAACAGAAAGCATTTAAATCATACGATTAAATTTAAGAAAAGAAAATCTTGTCAGTTTCTATTAAAAATGTGAATAGGTTACAACTCCTTTACTGGGTAAAACCAAAACTAAACCAAAAGTTAACTGTTTGTTTGTTTGTTTATTTATTTATTTTTCCTTTCAATATATATACTTTTAATTGTATTTTTTATTTTTTAAAATTTACATCCAAATTAGTTAGCATATAGTGAAACAATGACTTTAGGAGTAGATTCCTTAATGCCCCTTACCCGTTTAGCCCATCCCCCCTCCCACAACCCCGTTTGTTTATTTTTTAATGTTTATTTATTTTTAAGAAAGAGAGAGAGACAGAGTGTGAGCGGGGGAGGGGCAGAGACAGAGGGAGACACAGAATCCAAAGCAGGCTCCAGGCTCTGAGCTGTCAGCACAGAACCTGATGCAGGGCTTGAACTCATGGACCGTGAGATCATGACCTGAGCCAAAGTAGAATGCTTAAAAAACGACTGAGCCACCCAGGCACCCCGACTATGCTGTTTATAAAACATCTAAAACAAAGACATGGAAAGATAAAAAATGAAAGGATGGCAAAGACATATCAGAAAGAAAGCAGGGATGGGAATAGTAGTAACAAAGCAAAACCCAGGGCTGTTTTTTTGTTTGTTTTATATCAACAAGAAGTGTAACTTAAAAACTGAAACCCACCAGTCTTCATGCATTGAATAAAAAGTACTGAAACATATAAACCAAAACTGTTCTAATACAAGAAGAATGGACTGAATTGTGATTTTAGTGGGTGGCTGAGTCTTTGGCAGTTCAAGCAAACAAAAAGTAAATGAGGGTGGAGGGAGGCTGAATAATCAATAGATTCGATTAGCAATTAAATGGAACTTCTAGACACATTTAATATGGTCCCTGAAACGTTTATGCATATTTATTATGTATTTATTTTGTATTTACTTATACATATTTATTAGGTATTACGCAATGAAGTAACGCCTCCTCCCCCCTTACAGAAAGTAGGGTAAGTGGTTGGTCGCATTCTATAATCACGGTGCAATAAAACTAGGAATCAACGAAAAGGTTAATAACAACAAAATAACTTCATTAGTGAGAATGAAAAGGAAACAAGCCCTGGACTACAGAGATTAGAGTTGCAATTACAGATAATAAATTAACGAGAAAGAGATTTTACACATCGAAATTCACAGATGCAGCTAAAGCTATGTTCAAAAGAAAACAGGTTGTCTTAGATACTTTTATTATTAAATAAGAAAGTAAATATCAAAAATCCAGAGAAAGACTAAAAGAAATCTATCAAAATAAAAATTAGTTAAGAGAAAAGCAAGAGTGGATGAATGAGAAAAACAACTTCTATAAATCCAAGAGGTCTTTGCAAAGACCAATAAAGGAACCAAACCCTTGGCAGAGTCTAATTAAGAAAGTGCAAGGCAAAACCACAAATACCTAACATTACAAATGAGAACGAGAGTTAAGAAAAGGTGTGTTGACTTTAAAAATTATAAGAGAGTAACATCTGTAATTTTATATTAAAGGAAATGAATGAAGGGGCGCCTGGGTGGCTCATTCGGTTGAGCGTCCGACTTCAGCTCGGGTCACGATCTCGCTGTCCGTGAGTTCGAGCCCCGCGTCGGGCTCTGGGCTGATGGCTCAGAGCCTGGAGCCTGCTTCTGATTCTGTGTCTCCCTCTCTCTCTGCCCCTCCCCCATTCATGCTCTGTCTCTCTGTCTCAAAAATAAATAAATGTTAAAAAAAAATTTAAAAGAAATGAATGAATTTGTGAAACGAATGAATTTTAGGGAAAATACAAATTACTGAAATTGACTCAAAGAAAAAAAAACAAAATAGATTCCTAACTGTGAAAACATTCTTTTTTTTTTTTTTAATTTTTTTTTTTTTAACATTTATTTATTTTTGAGACAGAGAGAGACAGAGCATGAACAGGGGAGGGGCAGAGAGAGAGGGAGACACAGAATCGGAAGCAGGCTCCAGGTTCTGAGCCATCAGCCCAGAGCCCGACGCGGGGCTCGAACTCACGGACTGCGAGATCGTGACCTGAGCTGAAGTCGGACGCTCAACCGACTGAGCCACCCAGGCTCCCCAAACGTTCTTTTTTTTTTAATTTTAGAGAGTGAGAGAGAGAGCACGCACAAATCTTAAGCAGGCTCCATGCTTAGCACAGAGCTTACTTGAGAGCCTACAGAGAGTTGTCTCTCTCTGCCCTCTCACCCCCCAAAATAAATAAATAAACAAAAAAAAAATAAAGGAAATCACTCTCCTAAATGTTACTGGGCACAGATGATTATTAGGGGCAAACTTTCCAGGCCTAGGTAATTCCTATGCTACTGAAAATGCTTTAGAACCTAAGAGAAAGGCAGAAACCATGCTGGCTCATTTAATTCTAGTAGCAAAATTTGAGGAAGATCTCTTACACACACATACATGCACACATGCACGCATGCACACACACCACTCTGACAAGGACAAATAAAATATCCAAAATAATTAAGAAACTGAATTCAGCAGGCTAATACACTATGACCAAGAGGGCATATTCCACAAGTGTAAGGATGATTTAGTAATAAGAAATGCATCAGTATCACTCAGTTTATCAACAGGTCACATTTATGTAGTGTCTTTGTGCTTGTCCAACTAGAATTATTTCCTTGCAGTCAGGATTGACAGCTTTCACTTTTTCTAGGCAAGTATAAAGTCTGGTATTTGTATCATTTTTATTTTACAATACTCCATGGTATTTCTCTGCATAGTAGGCTGGTAAATACTCAAATGTATTTATACTTATATCATCACTATAACATTTGGTTTAATTTTTTCCTGACCACCTAGTAATCTTTGAAAAAAGTTTTAATATGTATTTTGAGAGAGAGAGAAAGAGAAAGAGAGAAAGCACGCATAAGTGGGCGAGGGGCAGAGAGAGAGGGAGAGAGAATCCCAAGCAGGCTCTACCCTGCCAGCACAGAGCCTGATGTATTCTCACAAACTGTGAGATAGTGACCTGAACCAAAATCAAGAGTCGGATGCTTAATCAACTGAACCACCCAGGTGTCCCCACCCACTGTGGAATGGATAAAGGACAGAACAGTAGGAACAAGCATCACAACTGAGCATAGAGAATTGTTGCCTGGATATTTTAATACAATTTTTATTTTTAAAAATTTTTTAATGTTTATTTTTGAGAGAGAGATGGAGAGAATCTGAAGCAGGCTCCTGAGCTGTCAGCACAGAGCCCAATGCAGGGCTCAAACCCACAAACTATGAGATCATGACCTGAGCTGAAGTTGGACCCTTAACCGACGGAGCCACCCAGGCACCCCTAATACAATTTTTAAATGAGAGAGACTAAGTATATTAATAGATACCTTTTACCTCTTATTATTTTTACAAATAGCAGGTAAAACAAGAGTTAAGTGGAAGTTAAAGCATGTAACTCTATTCCCACCAAAATACTCCATATAACTTGACCCATCAGTCAAATAAGATTTTTAAAATCGAGGTATAATTAACATAAAACAAAATTCACAGATTTTTAATTTTTTTTTTTTTTAATGTTTTTTATTTATTTTTGGGACAGAGAGAGACAGAGCATGAACGGGGGAGGGGCAGAGAGAGAGGGAGACACAGAATCGGAAACAGGCTCCAGGCTCCGAGCCATCAGCCCAGAGCCTGACGCGGGGCTCGAACTCACGGACCGCGAGATCGTGACCTGGCTGAAGTCGGACGCTTAACCGACTGCGCCACCCAGGCGCCCCAAAATTCACAGATTTTTAAGTGTATTGGTGGATGATTTTTGACACCCAAGATACAGAACATTTCCATCATGCTAGAGAGTTCCCTCTGACTGTTCTTTTTAAGTCAGTTCTATATTTGTAAGTCAAATTGGCTTATTTAGCTCTTCAGAGATCAAAAGATGAGCTCATTACTTTAAACCTAGAAATCCATGGTTCCACAGTAGTAAGAACAAAACTCACAAAACACTGAATTTTCTCCTCATCCGTTTGCTGTTTTCATGGGTTGTACAACTAGGACTATGAGAATGTTACAAAGAAAATTGTTATTCTTTGAAGATGATCAACCAGCCAAATGCTATTACGGTGATCTTAGAGGAGCCACTTAAGTTCTTATAATAATACAATACAGAGCCATTCAAGATTACTTAAAATAGGTGGTTTGGAATTTAGAGTTGTTTTTGGTTGCCTTCTCGTAGTAAGATTTCTTGTGCTAGAATTCAACTTCATTTGATTTCCTTTAACAGACGGACCGTCCCTGGCCTCTTGACTTCCAGTTTTCAACACTCAAAAAAAATTATGTTGAGGTTATGAACCCATAGTTGTTGGACTAGATTCGATCTCACTTTGTAGGACAAGAACCAATGCCAAGTGGAAGTCCATAGTTGCAGAACTGTTCCTGGAGATATAATAGCACACAGGGTCAGGGGGCAGGGTTAATAGTCCCCAAAGTACACTGGAACTACATGTCATTTTGCTATCTTTTTTGCTCCATATTCCTCTTTAGTTCCCTGTTTGCGTCTCTATGTCTCTGCCTTTCTGTGTGCGTGCACATGCTTTGTCGGTGAAATTGTGGGACCCAAGATGCTAGCTGTAAATCCAGAATCCCAAGCAATAATTTCAAGAAGCTGAAGATTTCCGGATACATGAATCACAAGAAAAGGCTCTGACATTTTATGACAAAAGACTCTAATAATGTAATAGACCATGAGCCCTTCAGCTCTTGTTACTTTAAAAAGAATTAATCTTTTCAAATGATGATTGAGCCCTTGAAAACCATCAAGGACTAACTAGGGAGGAGAACATATGCTTTTTTTTTTAAAATGGTGTTTCATGTCTGGTTTTCTCTCTGGGGCCTCTTTTTCCAGACCTTGTCTTCTTGAATGGGTGGATTTTGTCTCTTGTGTGGTTAATGCTCTCTACCTACACTCCCCCCGCCCCAAATACCACTTAATAAACAAAGTATTGTGCCTACTACTTTTTACCCCCAGTTTTAAGTTTCTGTTGTAAGAGTTGGTCAAGGAGAGGAGAGGCAACCTCTGGGAATAACACCCCACAGAGTTGGCATGAAACACAGCAGGAAAAGGCATAGCGGGGTCCCTGGGGCTGGGGACTACACTGTTCCAGAGTTGCCAGGTGGGAACAGGCAGGGGGGTGGGCTGTCGGGCTCAACCCACCCCGATTCGGTGCATTCTGCATCTGTGCTGACCCTGCCACTGGGCTGGCAGCAAGGAGGTCAGCCCGCCCAGGACACTGGTGAGCAGGTCAGAACGTCAAGGGAAGGACATGAATCTACATACGCTTCTAAGGGACTTCATTATCTTGTTTTTTTTTCCCCTCTGACCAAAGATGTGCCTAACACACAAAGAGCCTTCATAAAATCGTAGTGGCCACTTAATTTCTTCATGTATCTGCTTGATTTTGATACACACACTTGGCCTTGTGGATTTACTATTCTCTCATTCTTTGGTTTGACTGCAGAATCATAATATTCATGCTCTTTTGATCTCAATTAACAAATTGATTTGGCTGCTCAGTGATGGAGAGAACATTCTGTTCATGCTGTTGTCCATTCAGAAACTTGGAAGGCAGACGCTCTGACTTTCTGCAGGACGCCTGGTGACTTTATTTCTCATTTTGTCTCTCGGTTCTCTGTTCATCTGTCTCTCTCAATCTCCATCCTTCTCTCCTTTTGACTCCTTCTTTCTCCTCTTCCTCTCCCTCTGTGGCCCAACTAGCTATAAATCAGAGACCCTAACTGTGCAAGGCTGTCATAATACCAAGTAGTTTAGGGAAACTAAGAGTGCACCCCCTTACAAACCACCATCACTTGAGCTAATTAAGTGCTTGTCCCCTGAGCCCCTATGTGAGGCTGCTGACTGTCCTGGGGCTGCTGTGCGAGAGGAGCCCAAGCCGCTCAGAGAGGGCAGGTGTTGACGCTCTGGGCAGCAGAGCTGGCTCGCGTTCCCTGGCCCCAGTGCCACACAAGTGAGCGTCAGCGGGTTCCCATGATTCCAACCCTCAGTTGTTGAGTCATCTGTCATCTTCAGCCTCTGAATCTTCCCAACTGAAGCTCGACACTGTGGAGCTAGGACAAACTGGTCCCACTGTGCCTTTTCCAGATTCCTAACTCAGGGAATCCATGAACATAATAAAATGGTGGTGGTTTTACTCCACGAAGCCTCGGGGGATTTGTTATACAGCAATAGTAACTGGAATAAAAATTGGAAGGAGGAGTGAGGTGCTATAACACAGCCCTATGTAGCTGGCGCTGGCTTTGGGAAGTGGGGGGAAGCCTGCTAATAGAATCGCAATGGGCTTCATGGAGGTGGCTGGCGAAGGCCGCAAGGGAAGCAAGGAAAATGATGTTTCAAGCTTGGGGACGGGAGACCCTTGTTATGATGCGGCAGAAAATCTGACAATGCTGTTGCCTATGGGAAGGTCGAGACTGGAAAATGTACTAGACAAATTCAACGATTTAGATAAGGATTTCTAGATAGAATATTGAAAGTGCCATCTGGCTTCTTCTTGCTGTCTATGAAAAAAATGTGAGAGGCAAGAGTTGGTCTTAATAAAGAAGTGTTCAGCTTTCATACAAAATTTAGAGGAAGTATAAAGAAGCTGGCACTTGCGGGGTTTCAAAATACAACTGTTTCTTATTCCCAGCTTCTCCAGATGGCAAATGAGTCTCAAATTAAGAAATGGTTTCAGGGCAATGATCAAATCCGAGTGGGATTGTAAAATCCTCTGTCAAAACCTCAGAAAGATCTAAGGCAATGCTGCATAGAAACTTCCAGACAGACTAAAGGCTCTCTAAACATCTTCAGGCCATGTCTTACACATTTTCTCTATTAAACAGTAGGGGCTTTAAGACTCTTAAGAGCCGTGTCTCATGGTAGCTCGCAAGGAGCCCAAGGTACTGGAGAGTTTGTCTTGCAGAGATCTGTGGGTGTGGTTTCTGTCTAACGTAGTGGATTATAAATTGATGCACAGTAGGTCCGTGAATGTCTCACAGGAATTCTATCAGGATGGACTAAGAGGGATGTTATAAAATGTGACAAGGCTTTTGGACCCTCAGCCCCTGGTGGGCAAGAAGCAAACTAAGAAGGCTAACTCAGATGCAAACACTGTGCCCTCCATTCTCCATCTCCTGGAATAGACGATGTCCACAGGAAATCCCACTCTTGCATCTCCATTGTGTGTTGGGTATGTGGGGCAGATAACTTGTCTTTTTATTTTATTTTTGAAAAAAAAATTTTTTAACATTTATTTTTGAGAGAGCCTGAACAGGATAGGGGCAGAGAGACAGGGAGACACAGAATCCAAAGTAGGGTCCAGGCTCTGAACTGTCAGCACAGAGCCTGAAGTGGGGCTTGAACTCACAAACCATGAGATCATGACCTGAGCCGAAGTCGGACACTTAACCGACTGAGTCACTCAGGCGCCCCTGACTTGTCTTTTTAAAGACCTGAAGTTCATAGTCTTCAGATTGGAAGAACTCTAGCTAAGGAACTGCACCTGACTCAGATGATGGGAGCCTGGACCTCAACCCTGAACTTGTGCCATATGGGGAGGAGAATTGGGGGCATCTTGGGAGGGGTGAGTGTATTCAGAAAGTCAGAGCAGTGAAAAATAATCTACCAACGGGTAGACTGTGGAGGATTTAAAACAAAGTCACAAAATCTTTGACGTTCTTCCTGCTGAGAGATGGGGTCTCTGTCCTTTCCCCTTTACCAAAGACTTACTTTTAACCACTAAAATGCAACTGAAGGGACGCTGGTGACATCCAAGTTTACGTACACAAGGGGTGCGGCTTCTGCCTTAGTCACTGGCACACTCATGCTCTGAGCCCTGAGACACCTGGTAGGAAGTCTGACTACTCTGAGGCCACCATGTTGTAAGGAAGCCAAGCATCAACAAAAGACCTTAGAAGGCTCTCCAGTGAGTGGCCCCAGCCTTCAAGTCCTCTTGGCCCGGGAAGCAGTCAGGTGAGGGAACAAGCCTTCAGTTATTCCACCCCCAGCCCTTGGATCACCCCCAGCCTTCCAGTCTTCCCACTGGAGGCCTCAGACATTGTAGAGCAGAGATGAGCCATCTGCTTTGCTGTTTCTCAATTTGTGCCCTACAGAACTCATGTCCATAATAAAATGATTGTAGTTTTAACATTGGGATAGATTCTTAAGCAACAATAATGACAAGAAAATCGAGAAATCTTCATTTGGTAAATGTATCGTGGAAAGAATGCATCATTTGGGAAACCTAAGTGTATTCCTTTACAAACAAGTATCACTTTCAACAACTTTTTGAAAATTTTACCATGTTGGAAGAACATTTAAGGAAATACTGTATTTTAGAAATGTTTTCCAGTTTCATTAAACGTCATAAAATCAACTCTTTTACTTTCTTAAGGATTCCGAGTTGCTGTGGGTAAACATCAATTAGTAAATGTGCTTTAAAACATGCATCTGCAGGGCTACTGGAGTTCATATGATCATATCTCTGGATCACAAGCTCCAAAAATCAAACATGTGTAAACCACATGACATTCTAATGGTGAAATAAAACCTATCATACAATATGTATGTCATGAGCAGTAACAAAAAATTGTCTTGGGGTGCCTGGGTGGTATCCGACTCGGCTCAGGTCATGATCTCGAGGTCTGTGAGTTTGAGCCCCACTTGGGGCTCTATGCTAACAGCTCAGAGCCTGGAGCCTGCTTCAGATTCTGTGTCTCCCTCCCTCTCTGCCCCTCCCCCACTAGAGCTCTCTTACTCTCTCAAAAATAAATAAACATTAAAAAAAAAAACTGTCTCAAAGCCAATATAAATGACCTTATACACAAGCATTTAGTTATGAGCCTAGTACTATTGATCAGTGAAAATAATTGTAAGCAATTGGTTAAAGGGCTAAGTTTATATCACTGATTGACAGGGGCTTTCAACCCTTGATTTGAACAGCTTGATGAAGGTAACTCAGTAAAACTCTTCAGTAAGTTTCTAATACCAATTCATCTAACTGAATGAATAACATGGCTGTATTGAATTCCAATTGCTTCCAAATATTCCACATCTTTTCAGGGATTTAGGGCACCATCAAGAAGAAAATGCACAACCTAGATAATGTTCTCATTGTGAATCAACTTCATACTTAACAGAATTAAACAAAAATTCCTTTAGAAACTATCACACAGGAAGCTAGGCCTGTCATAGCCTTCTCTATTAATTTAAAAAAAAATTAAGTTTTTATTTATTTATTTTGTGAGAGACAGAGACAACATGAGCAGGGGAGGGGCAGAGAGAGAGGGAGTGAGAGAATCCCAAGTGGGCTCTCGCTGATAGTGCAGAGCCCGATGTGGGCCTCAAACTCAGGAAACTGTGAGATCATGACCTGAGCTGAAAGCAAGAGTCAGAGGCTCAACCAACTGAACCACCCAGGTGCCCCTCATTTTGTTGTGCATACCTCATTTGTGACATGCAAATTTGGCTATTTCATATTTAGATTAAATCTGTCAAATTCCTTCCTAGAAAAGTGGTTAGAACCTACAAATTCTTGGGTATCAGCCAAGTGGCTAATTGCTTTCGATTTGCTAAAAATCTCAGGCCTGTTGGAGGTCTCTATTCTAGAATATCTGAATATTTGAGTTCCTGGATTTGTCTTGCAAGTTGGAATTCAGTAGTTTCATAAGAAATTGAATTTTAAGTCCAAAAAGGCTGCTCTCAGGAAAGAGCTCAGGAAATCACTTCAACAGATTTTAATACCAAGCCATCTAGTGGAATCAAACTCAGTCCCTTCTGAGTCTTCCCATACTTCAATTTTCATATATTGCAACTGTCAATATGCCTGCCTGTAAGAGACTGCCTTTTAATTACTGCTTCAGGTTTACTGTTGTGGGCTTGGAAACAGATCGTCAGATTCATCACAAGGGTGCACGAAACAAGACAAATGGCCCAAGAGGGCACTCCTTGAGAAAGAGCATGCAAAGTTTAGCGTGCAAACTCTGTCATGTGTATTCTGACTATTCAGAAGGTCGAAATGAATTCTGACAAAGGTAAAAATCCACTTATGTTCTATTTATCTCCTATGGCTATGGGGTCAGTTGCTATCAACCTTGGCTGAGTATTAGAATCACTGAGGATACTTTGATGTATATGGTCTGGGATCCGGTTGCACATCTATAGTTTCTTAAAGCTTCCCAAGTGATTCCAACCACACACAGCCACTGACTTAGGTAAAACTATTAAGTAACTGGGTCCCACACAGTCAAATTATTATTTAAGAAAAATTTTTTAAATATTTATTTTGACAGAGAGAGAGAGAGAGAGAGAGAGAGGCAAAGCAAGCGGGGGAGGGGCAGAGAGAGAGGGAGACACAGTATCTGAAGCAGGCTCCAGGCTCTGAGCAGTCAGCACAGAGCCCGACGTGGGGCTCGAACTCACAGACCGCGAGATCATGACCTGAGCTGAAGTCGGATGCTCAACAGACTGAGCCACCGAGACGCCCCTCAAATTATTATTTTAAAAAGCTAATTGTTTTACTAATTGAATCACATTTTATAGTATCCATTTTAAGTTCATTTTTTTCCCTCTCTTAAAATACCAACTTAATTAAGTTACTGTCCTTATTGGTATTTTAATTGAATTTTTTTACCCTTAAAAATTAATGATCCTCTCGATGTAAAAATATTATTCACTCATAATTTTAGGTTTACTTTCCTTAACCTGTGTTTGTCAACGAGTTGAATCCATTTACACTAGTACCTTTTTCTTTTAGGGATGATGAGTGATTTTCCAAATGTATCCTGGTCACTTTGGGTACTGTGCTATCAGACACCGGATCTAATTTAAGCCTTCTATTTGAGCAGGCTTTTGCTAAAAATGGACCAGTAGGGGAAGAAGGCACCATTGCATTAGTGCTGGATGGGAGTGGGAGTCCAGGCCTGCCAATTTGGTATCTATTGACACCACCGTTTTTTAAAAACGTTTATTTATTTTTGAGAGGGAGAGGGAGAGAGAGGGATAGAGAGGGCACAAATAGGGGAGGGGCAGAGAGATAATCCCAAGCAGGCTCTGCATTGTCACTGCAGAGCCTGATGCGGGGTTTGAACTCATGAACTGTGAGATCATGACCTGAGCCCAAATCAAGAATCAGATGCTCAGATGCTCATGTGACTGAGCACCCGGGTGTCCCTCCAGTGGTACCACCTTGGCGGGGAGTATGAGAGGTACCTCACAACCCCCAGGAGGGGGTGGAAACCTAGGATCCTCACCCAGCCTCCCCTGATACTATGGAAAGGGAAATAGACACCTACCTTGCCCTGGGTGGGAGGTGGAAATACGGGCTCCCCTTTGGGCCTCCTCGATACCACCCTAGCAGGGATGGGGAGGGAGGCCTCTTTACTGCCAGCCAAGGGCAGAGGTCTAGGCTTCCACCTAGGCCTTTACAGACAGAAGTGTGGGGTGGGGATGGGGTTTCCTGGAGGAGTGTTTATTGTCACAAAGGTTTCTGTTTTATGAGGCTGCCCACTTCCTGGTCCTTTTTCAAGAGACAGCAAGCTTTTCTCATTCATGCCCGTTAGCATTTCTGGGCTGGGGGCTTTTCCAGCACCCAGTCCCAGGGTGTGTAGGGGGCAACAAGAGAACTCCGAGAACGTTCTGCCATGCAGCTTCTCAAGTCCTAACATCCCTAGCTAGTCTATCTTCTATCTTTCAGAGTCTCCTTATGTTTGTTTTATAATATAATGTCCAGGGTTTTTAGTTGTATTTACTGAGAGGGACAGGGCAAAATGCATCTATCCCATCTGGTCCAGAACTGGAAGTCTGAACACTCTATTCCAGATTATACATGCAAACAAATGAGAAAATGTGGTTTTCTCCTTAGGGAATTTGTAATGTGGTTGAGGAGTCAGAAGGCACAGATCACACGCGTGGACAACATGAGCCTGTTTGGGGAAAAGAGGCTGCAAGTTTCCCTGTCATTAAAATATTGCTAATTCTCAAATGTGAACGTCAAGCTTAGACCTTTCTCTGGAGCTCTGGATGGGTGGGTATTTCTGCGTGTCTGGGGAAAATGCAGGCAGGGGTCTCCTGGAGGGCCCGTCTGTTGGACCTGGCCAAAAGGAAACCCCTCACCTTGCCCTAACCAACCTCCCTCTCAAAGGCCCTATTTCAATTAAGAGCCACCAGTCATACCACGTCCCAAGCCCAAAAGAGAGGGCAGGGTAGGATGAAAAAATGATCTAAATTAATGCAGATAGAAGATGAAACTAGTGCCTGGCACACAGAAAATATCTTTTCTTAATGTTAACTTTAAGACTATCTCAGAAACCTCCTAGGGCTTGTCTCTCCTATCTCTGTTGCCATTGCATCCAACGAGATTATTCCAAGAGTCTCTGAAATGGTCTGTATTTCACCAGCCTCTCCGCATTTCAGTCCATACTTTGCTGTCAGAATTAGCGTCCTAAAAAATAAACCTCATCGTGTCACTTAAAATCTGCCGCTCTGCATTGCCAAAGGCCGTAGTTCACACGCCCCATTAAGAATTTGAAAAAAGCAGGGGGCGCTTGGGTGACTCAGTTGGTTAAGCGGCTCAGGTCATGATCTTGTGGTTCGTGAGCTGGAGCCCCTCACTGGGCTCTCTGCTGTCAGTGCAGAGCCAGCTTCAGATCCTCTGTCCCCCTCTCTTTCTGCCCCCCCCCCCACATTCTCTCTCTAAAATAAACATTAAAACAAAAAAATTTTTGAAAAAAGCAGGACAAGATTTGGGTCAAGAAATCAAGAGTTGATTAAGAGCCCATGATTTGAGCCCTGCACGGGCTCTGTGCTGACAGTTTGGAGCCTGCTTGGGATTGTCTCTCTTCCTCTCTCTGCCCCTCCTCCACTCTCTCTCTCTCTCTCTCTCTCAAAATAATAATCTTTAAAAAAAAAGAATTTGAAAAAAGCTGGGGGCACCTGGCTGGCTCAGTCAGAGGGCATGTGACTCTTGATCTCAGGGTCATGAGTTTGAGCCCCATGTTGGGTGTAGAGATTTCTTTAAAAAAAGAAGATAAACTTAAAAAATAATGTAAGTCAGATTATGTCACTCTTTAAAATGAAAAAAAGAATTTTGAGAAAAGCTACAAGTGTCCACTAAAAAAATAATAAACTTAAAAAATATGTAAGTCAGATTATGTCCCTTAAAAAAAAATTTAGGGGCACCTGGGTGACTCAGTTGGTTAAGTGTCAGACTTTGGCTCAGGTCATGATCTTGCAGTTCACAGGATGGAGCCCCTTGTTGGGCTCTGTGCTGACAGCTCAGAACCTGGAGCCTGCTTTGGATTTTGTGTCTCCCTGTCTCTCTCTGTTCCTCCCCTGCTCACACACTCTCTCTCATTCCCTCTCAAAAATAAATAAAGTTAAAAAAAAATTAAAACATTTTGACACAAGCTAACAAGCGCCCAGTGCAGAAAAATGCAGAAGTGATTGCATATACTTGTGAACCCCGGGAAACTCTTCCTTGTCTGAGAAGCCATTTCTCCCCATTCCATGCACGTGCACAGCAATTCACACTTATCTTTGTTTTAGCATTTAATAGTTTGTATCGTGATGATTTCTGTATGTTTGCTTCACCCACTTAAAAATTAGAAGGTGCCCTGTCTTTCTCATCTTTGTTTCCCTGGTACATAGCATAGTGCCATAGAACCAAAGTTAGCAGATAATCAGATGTACTGAATGTGTAGAAGACAATGAGAGTAAAAGGTAGAGATGAGTCAAAGGGTTCTCTTTGCTCAGGAAGTTCTGATGGTTCCCACGTGTTCCTCTATCAAACCCACACCCTTATTCGTAGCCTCCAAAGCGCATTCTTCCTGGTTGCCTTACAGATAACTGCCGCCTCACGTCACCTCTGGATGTTTTCGTCTACTCTCTGGTCTCAGCTACCACCCATTAATTGCTTCCAAATCTATGTCTCCATTCTGGATTGTTCTCTAGACAGTCCAACGTCATCGGGCCTCTCTATTTTATGTTCCTCAAACACCTAAAATGAAATCCATTTAGGACTGAACTTACTTTCGTTTCCACACCCTCCTACCACAGCCCTGCTTCCCTCTGCACTTCCCACCTTGGTTAGTAACCAGCGCTGCCGTCTGCCCAAGCTGATCAGGAGAGAAACCTATGAAACTACATCCTTTCTTCCCCTCAATGTCTATGTCCTGTCGTTTCTTTCTTTCTTTCTTTTTTTTTTTTTTTTAAAGATGTCAACCTCAAGTTTAATCAGACAGAAAAGCTCAGGTTAAAACAATATCATTGTATTTTTCAGTAATCAGATCAGCAAAAATTCAAAAGCTTAATTATCTAACATACTGGTTCCATCACCTCCAGGAATTTGGGTCCATATGTTAGAGAAAATCTCATCATCTTCATGTCCTGTCATTTCTACCACTTAAACAGCTCTTGAATCCAGCCCCCTTAGTTTCTTAACAGGATTACAGCAGCTTCTTAATTGCCTTCTCTGTCTCCAGTCTTGACTCCTCCAACTCACTCGTCGACACCCATTTACTGAGCACATACCGTATGGTAGTAACAAGAGTCCATGACCCTTCTCTCATGGCATCTCTGTTCTAATGGGGAGCCTTGGGGAACCAGACTGTAAACAACTGTGTAATGTGAAAGGTGGTGACCCAGTCAATGAAGAAGAATAAAGTAGCGGTGCAAAGGCATAGAGAGGCTCAGGATGGAGTTGGGGGGTATCATTCTAGAAGACCTGTTTGAGGTTATCTGGGGCCGGGACCCCAAAGGTATCTGGGAGAAGAACACTCCAGGCAGAATGAAAATCAAGAGGAAAGAGTCAACAGTGTGGACGTGGAGGGGGACTTTATCCTATTCCTCTGGATTCGACAGTTACAGGATTGCCAGTTTGCAAAGGGGGCTAAGAGCAGCCTGTAATTATGGAGTATTTTGCTATGTAACAAGAACTACACTAAGGACTTTAAAAGCATTATTCCAGGCTTATTTACATGCATCTTATATCAGGCTTCAATACTCTGCTGAGGTGGGTGTTTTTGTTAAAATGGGGCGCGAATTCAACAAACCCCCATAACACTTCCATGCATCCTACCATGTGCGTTTGCCAGACCCCACTGGGATGTGATTTCTTTTTTATCTTTCACCATTTATAGTGCAATATTCCTTAAATGCAAAGTAAGATATGTTCACAACTCAACAAGCTTTTGTAAAAGGGTAAGGCACAATGGAGCAGGGGTGTGACGACAGCCATTGGAGGTGGCTGCCTAAGGAGCAAATGACTGCTCCATCCACAGAAGCCAAGGAAGTAATTTAGCAAAGCCAAGAGAGATGATCCCGAACTTGTTAACTTAACTTAGCCCACCAGATTTACCCCCACCCCTGGCACACTGTAAAGATGTTTTTATTTAGATATAATTCTAGTAAGATGAAATATTTATGGCTGTTACATTAAAAAATCAGATTCTCTCTGGGGTGCCCCACCACTTCATTATAATAATTCAGTGTAAAGAAAGTTTGCTCCAGACTTCAACCAGTAACAGAGAGACAAGCTCATTTAACACCTGTGAGCTCAGGACCAGTATAGGGTGCCTCCCAGTGATGTGGGGAGGGTCAAGTGAGACAGTGTATGCAGATGTCCATCATAAGGGATGAGAGCCATCACATATGAGGTGATTTTACTGTTATACTACCCTTGTTTAAGGAGACTCTTCCTTTTGAAGTTGGACGCTTAACTGACTGAGCCACCCAGGTGCCCCAAGGAGACTTTTCCAGTAAGACAGTCCTCAAACATAAGACCATAGTCAGTACCTTAAAGAAGATTTGATTTTTGATGCAGCGGACAAGATCTCAGGGCTTTCCAGAAAAAGCATACACATACACACTTTCTCTCTCTCTTCTCCCTTCCTCCCTGTCTCTGTCTCTCGGTCGTGTGCGCGCACACAGACAAATGTAATGGCAGAGCTGAATTTTGGGGTAAGCCCAACTTTTGACAGAGGTTTTTAAGAAACAGCCAGAACAACAAAAATGAATATATTTGGGGAACAAAATAATTAGGTCAGTGGTTCTGGGACCTGACTACACACTGCACTCACCTGGGGAGCTAAACCATGCTGATGCCTAGGTCTGCCCACACAGAGTCCATTTCATTGGTCTGGCTTGTGTGTGGCCTGGGGATCAGAATTTTTACAAAACTCCCCAGGCTATTCCAATGTGCAGCCAAGACTGAGAACCCCTGAGTTAAAAAGTTACTGACATTTTCAGTTTGGCTTTAAAAGTGGATACTAAATAAAAGCAAATTCAAATACTCCTAAGTATCAGGTTAGCAATGGAAACATGCCATTTTTTTTTTTCCTGGGTTGCCTGAGACTGGAGTCCCTTTTCCTATTTGTTCCTTCTTGGAAAAGGCAGGATTGCAATTCAGAGAGAAACAGTTGTGCAAATACAAGTGCAATGTGGCAGCTCCCTTCACAGGTGCCGGTTGGCGGGTTTTTTCCTTTCTGACAAATAAAACAAAAGGTTTTCTTTTTCTCTTTTTGTATCCCCATGGACTGTACCTCGAGAGCCTCTGACATGCAAAACACAGCCAATACATGAGCCCTGGTCTTGATCATGTCATTTCCTGAAGGATCCCCAGGGCCTACAAGTCACTTATCCATAAAAGGTTAAGATGAAATATTAAAAAAAAATTTTTTAAGTTTATTTATTTTTGAGAGAGAGGGAGAGGCAGCGTGTAAGTGGGGGAGGGTCAGAGAGAGAGGGAGACGCAGAATCCGAAGCAGGCTCCAGGCTCTGAGCTGTCAGCACAGAGACTGACGTGGGGCTTGAACTCACAAACAGTGAGATCAGACCTGAGCTGAAGTTGGACGCCTAACCAACTGAGCCACCCAAGTGCCTCAAGATGAAATATTTTAGAAAGCAATTATTATTGTGAGAAAGACATAAATAAACAGGGGAAATGGGGGAGACAGAAAGCGAGAGAACATTCTAGAAGCCAGAAGATGCCTCGTCCTATGGCTCACTTCGGCTTGGGTGTCTAAAAAACCTGTATTAAAATCCTGCGTGATAGGAGAATTGGTTTCTCCGTTTATAGAACGATACTGAACTTCTTGCACAGGATTCTTACAAAGATGGAGATGTAACATAGTTAAATTACCTAATAAATGCCTGGCATCGGGTGCATGAGAAATGTTAGTTCTGTTATTTCTTTCCTCTTCTTGAAATAGGATATTAGTTGTGTGTGTTGTTTGTTACAGAAAGGAGGTAGTGGGAGCAGTTCACCATCGGGACTGTGAAGTCCAAGGTCCTCAAGGGTGTGGGATAACAGACTAGGGTGGGAGAGTTGTGGCCTTGGGTGGGTTGCCTCCCTCTCTGAGGGGTGGGTTCCTCCTGAGAGAGAGGTATGACGGTCATCTGAACGTTAGGGCTGCCGCGGGCCTGTGCGGACGGGCTGGGACACTTCTCTGCCTCTCTCCTGGGTCCATGAGACTTTGTGGGCAGACTGTGTGATGTGCTGTTGCACTGCCAGTGCCTGGCAAACGCACAGCGTGTAGTAGGTGCTCAAAAGTGTTTCCTGCATAAGAGAGCTCCGATAAGACACTTATGTAAAAGGAAGCCTATTATTGCTTCAGCTTAGTGACATCTATTTCTGCAAACGCAGAGATCTTTTTATGTATATGCCTCCATTTAGGGCTTTGCTTTAAAAGGATCTTGTTCCTGGCAATCTGACCTCTGGATAAATAGGGTGGTGCTGTACTAATTTTCCTATACTTTAGTGGTTTAAAGGCTTTGTGCTTCTTTAATGAGATAGCTTTTTAAAGGAGTCATAAATTGGTTCTAATGATTGTTGCTTTCAGATACTGATTTAGTGCATCTTTTACATTTGTAATTGAATTTCCAAGTATAGTACCGATGAAAATGGACTCTACCTTGTGCCCCAAAGCACTGACTTTTGACATTATAAATCAGTTGACTTAGTAGTTTAACATAAGCAATGGTCTCTAACTGGTTTGACAAAAAGCATCTACTTCTAAACAAATGCCAGGAAAACAATCAATTGGGTAGCTCTGAAATTCTGACTTCTTCATCTCTTACTAAAAAAAAGAAAATTAGAGAACATGGCTAACTGTCACATTTCTTAGAAGTGTTTTCAAACCATGTGACTTACTTGAATCCAATAATAAAATCATTGAGTGTTTAAAGAAAATTATAAGGAGAGTGGAAAAGTGGTTTCATTGCCAAAGCTGGCAGAGCAAGAAGAGATTCTTGAAAAATTAAACTGAAATCTTAATATCTGTATCTTTACAAAAAATTCCTCTTTAATACAGACATCACTGTTTTCTAAGAACAGAGGTTCTAGAGTCTAATACTGCTAAGCAACTCTTTGTTGTAATTGGCAAAAATATAAACGTTTGCACAAGATGTTCCAAATAATACAGATTCTGGGACTTACTGAGAATTAATTAGGAAGGTAAATTTATTACCTACATAAATAAATGAACAAACCCGAGCACATTCCATGTCGACATCAAGGGGCTATATACTTTCCATTAAAGAGGACTAATAAATACAGTTTAAAGGCTCGAGGGAGGAGAGAGGGGAGAAGGCTGGCGCACAGCAGCTCAGGCGGTGCCAGACATCAGCTGACCGCCTTCATTGAGATTACCATGGAAACACCTTCTCCTGGGACTCCGCCATGAGGGCAGGGTGCTTTAGCAACGGTGATCGGGAGCAGAACCCACAGCGATGGATTTCAGGAGGGCACACCCCTGTACACATTATAAAGACGATCCATCTTCCAAATGAAATGATAGCTTTCTAGCCAGTCACTGTCAGATGGAGTAATAAAGCATGAAGCCCGGCATAATTACAACCCATTTACCTCTACAAAACACTCACATCGGTTCTGATAATTGTCTCTTTTCTCTTCCCTGCTTGCCTGTATTCTCCACAGAACTAAAGGAGATATTTGTGTAATTAATTGGCTACTTCCTTGGCCATCAAGCCCACACCGATAAAAAGGGACTATATCAAACAGCATTAGTGGGCAGATTCAAGCATTTTTCAAAACCAACACAGCTCACCAACAAAAGGATAAGAAGAGTCCCAGCTGAGGTTGGGTTAAATGTTTCAGTTTATGTGGTCTCACTTGAAACCAGTGAACAGATTTTATGTTTACGCAAATTAAACTCGATCTTGGCAACCAGCTCCCTGAGTGCTGGCTGGGGCGAGCCCATGTCCCCGTGAACTCACAAGACACAAGCTCGTTGATTCACGCGACTCACCTCAGCCATGGGGTGCAATCTTTTCCACCCATCTATAGTGATCTCTAGGTTGATTCTCAGAGTTAAAGAGGTTGTGATCAAAGTTCTGTACATGTTACTATGTAGGTTACTTCTTGACTGTTCTCCATATCAAGCCCAGCAACCACGAGTCTCCCAGCTTTGCAAAACGTTCAAATTCTGACCCTCCTTCCCATGTAAAACTTTTAACCTTTCTTGACATTGGAAATGATGCTTTAATTCGCTATTACCACTTACAAATACAGTGTAGAGAGTGACTCAAGGCGGATGATGCTAATCTGACAGTAACAAAGAATCCAGCTGGCTGAAACCCTATCCCAACTCCGCACTATTTGTACAAAGAAAGCCACTCTGTGGCTAAGACAGGGGTCACTTGTAACTTGAATGTTTCATTCTCAGACTGCTGTTTATAATTACTTGACTGTGCCATTTGTGAGAACAGTGCTTACTGAAAACAGTCTCAAAAACCTGTCATGATTTCCTATTTTTATATTTCCTGCGAAGAGCGACTGGACTCATTGCTAAATGATAAGCAGGCTGGATCGTTTTTGCTAATGAAAGAGAAAAAAGTTGTCAAATTTATATTTTAATTATATTTTGTTTAGGCTTACATAAAGATCAGTCTTTCTCTCTTGAACACAAACCAACTGATGACAGAGACTGGAGGGTGATTCCTGAAGAGATTAGCTGAGACCCCGGCATACACTAAGCTACGTAGCTTAGGCTATGAGAAAAATACATGACACTACTACATGACTGTTAGAATGGCTAGAATTTAAACTGACACTGGCAAATACTGGTGAAGACGCAAAGCAGTGGGAACTCTCGTGCACTGCTGGTAGGAATGCAAAATGGTACAGCTACTTTGGGAGACAATTTGGCAGTTCACATAAAGCCGGACTTAGTCTTGCTACATGATGTAGCAACTGCACTTGTAGGTATGTACCCAGATGACCTGAAAACTTGTGTCCATACAAAAACCTGGATGAGAGTGTTCACAGCAGCTTTATTCATGGTGGTGCCAAACTGGAAGCAACCAAGATGTCCTCCAATAGGCAGAAGGATGGACAAACTATGGCACACTCATACATTGGAACAGTATTCAGTGATAAAAAGAAATGAGCTACCAAGCCATGGAAAGAGATGGGGGCACATCAGATACCTACTGCTAAGTAAAACAGGCCAACCTACAAAGGTTACAAAGCATATGGTTCCAGTGATATGATATTCTAGAAAAGGCACAACTGCAGAGACAGTAAAATGATCAGAGGTTGCCAGGGTTTGGGGGAGAGAGCTACAAGTTGTAGAAATAAATAAGAAATATAGAGCCTTCCCTCCCGGCTTGCCTGACGATTGACCGCCATTACGAACAACATAGTTATTCTCTGAGCCAGGAAGTTCACGACTAACTGACTAATATGGCAGAAACAAATGGTCATCTATGTCCTTCACCCCAGAAAGGCAACAGAAACTAAGAAATTTGGGAAAAACTGGCCAAAACATACAAGACCACATCAGACATCATCTTTGTATTTGTATTTAGGATGCATTTTGGTGGTGGTAAGACAAATGACTTTGGCACGATTTAGGACTCCTTGGATTACAGAAGGAAAATGAACCCAAACATAGACTTGCAAGACATCACCTACATGAGAAGAAAAAGACCTCAAGAAAATAGCAAAAGGAACACAAGAACAGAATGAAGAAGGTCGGGGGGGAATGCAGAGGACAGTGCCGATGCCAGCACAAAGGAGTAAAGGTTCTGTGGTGGCTGTAGTCACCTGCAGGGACGGTGCGGGCTTTTCACGAGAGGATTAATAAGCTGTAAAAACTTAAAGAAAAAAGATCAAGAACAAAGTATTAGAAGAATTTGGTTATGAAAAAAGACTGGGAAAAGAAGCTGAAAATAACAGGTATTATTATAGTGATGGGCAACTTATCAATATGTAATTATGTGATGGTGATATTTATCTTTATTTTTATGCTAAATTCTAGTCGTGCAGAGGAGAACACCGGGTATCTATTCTATAAGCAGACAGAAACTTAGACCACAGTGGGAGAAACATAATAATAGTGTGGCTACATATTCTAAAGACGATCACAAAGCAGGGTTAGCTGTACATATGCCACTTCTGTTGAGCTGCAAGGTACGATCTCAAGAAGTGAAGCGCACTGTGCAAATAAAATTAATGCCTCCTGATTTAACTTCTGGTTTACAGGAACTACAGGGACAAGGAGAATAAATGAACCATAAGGAAACAGACAAATCCAGACGAGACCAGTTCTAGACTCTAAGAAGTCAGTGTCATGCAGACTGTGTGCTGGTGGGGATGTGGAGAAACCAGAGCTCTCATATACGGAAGAGAATGTAAAATGGAGCTGCCATGTTGGAAAAGTTTGGTAGTTTCTTACAAAGTTAAACAAAGGCCATATGATAGAATAATTAATTCCACTCCTAGATATCCACCCGGGAGAAATAAAAGCACATACCCACATAAAGGCTTGTATGCAAATGCACCTAGCAGCCAAATGTCCATGACATGGTACATAGAGAAATGAAATATGGTATATCCATTCAGTAGAATATTACTCAGCAATTAAATGAACAAATCAATGATATACGGCCCAAACTAGATGAACCTCCAAAGCATACTGAGTGAAGGAAGCGAGAGACACAACAATACCTGTTGTATGATTCCATGTATATGAAATTTCTAGAAAAGGTAAAAGGATAGGCTGAAGTTGGGAGTGGGGATTTACTGCAAATGGGTACAAGAGAACACTCTGAGGTGACAGAAATGTTCTAAAACTGGACTGTGTGATGTTTGTACAAAAGCATAAATTTACTTAAAGTAACTGAACTGTACCTTACAATGGGTGAATTTTAGGGTCAGTAAATGTAGGAGTCTGCTAGTGCAGCCATACAAAGCCCCACAGAATGGATGGCTTAAGTAAGTTCTGGAGGCTCAAAGTCCAAGATCAAGGTGTGGAAGGGTGTGGTTCTTCTGAGGCCTCTCTCCTCCACTTGTGGATGGCCATCTTCTCTGTCTTCACATGGTCTTCCCTCTGTACCTGTCTTTGTTCCAACTGCCTCTTCTTTTTTTTTTTTTTTTAAATTTTTTTTTTTTAACGTTTATTTATTTTTGAGACAGGGAGAGACAGAGCATGAACAGGGGAGGGTCAGAGAGAGGGAGACACAGAATATGAAGCAGGCTCCAGGCTCTGAGCTGTCAGCACAGAGCCCGACGCGGGGCTCGAACTCACAGACCGTGAGATCATGACCTGAGCCGAAGTCGGCCGCCCAACCGACTGAGCCACCCAGGCGCCCCTCCAACTGCCTCTTCTTAAAAGGGCACCAGTCATACAGGATCAGGTCTGACCCCAATGACCTCATTTTAACCTAATTACTTCTTTAAAGACCCTATCTGCAAACACAGCCACATTCTGAGGACTAGGGGTTAGAATTTCAACCAATGAATTTGGGGGAAGCACCATTCAGCCCATTACAGTAAATGATTATTTAATAACGCTGTTTTAAGAAGTCAACCTCATGACTTAAGAAGGCACCCAGGGGTGCCTGGGTGGCTTAGTCAGCTCAGGTCATGATCTCACAGCTCATGAGTTCAAGCCCTATGTCGGGGTCTGTGCTGACAGCTCAGAGCCTGGAGCCTGCTTCAGGTTCTGTGTCTCTCTCTTTCTCTGCCCCTCCCCTGCTCATGCTCTGTCTCTTTCTCCTTCAAAAATAAATAAATGTTGGGGCACCTGGGTGGCTCAGTCCGTTAAGCGTCTGACTTCAGCTCAGGTCATGATCTTACGGTTTGTGAGTTTGAGGCCCCCGTCGGGCTCTGTGCTGACAGCTCAGAGCCTGGAGCCTGCTTCGGATTCTGTCTCTCTCTCTCTCTCTGCCCCTCCCCTACTCACACTGTCTCTCTCTCTCTCTCTCTCAAAAATAAATAAACACTAAAAAAATTAAAAAAAATGTTAAAAAAAAATTAGGGGCACCTGGGTGGCTCACTCGGTTGAGTGAGCCTGACTTTGGCTCAGGACACGATCTTATGGTTCTCAAGCTCTGTCCCTTTCTTTCTCAAAAATAAATAAAAACATAAAAAAAATGTAAAAATAATAAACAAATAAATAAAAAGTCAACATCATGAAAAAAAGACTGTATGTGGAGGTACAGTTCTGGACTAAAAGACATGTACCTCTACAATAGGAACGTATTTTTAAAAATAAGTGTAAGACATTCTTTGAATGAGTGGAGACATTTGACTAAGTGCTAGATACTAAGTGATATTATGGAAATGTTTTTTTCTCAGATATGAAAATGGACGATAGTTATGAAGGAGAAGGTCCTTGTTCGCAGGGGCATATACACACAGGAGCATTTGGTGGCAAAGTGTCATGAGAGAGAGCAAACAAATACAGCAAAAAAACCAAATATTTATTGAATCTAGGTGGAGGGCATAAGGGCATTTATTCCCTTACTATTCTTTCAGCTTCTCTATACATTCGAAAAACTTGATAATAAAAAGTCAGAAGGATGGAATTAGCATTTAACACTGAGGAGGCAGAGAGTTCTCCAGACAGGAAAGACACTCTCCCAAAATTCCTTTTATTCCTTTCCTTCCTTGCTAATTGAAGTAGGAAATGTATCCTTCTATGAAGCTCACACCCAGTTATAGCTTTTTATAAGTGAGAAATGGTTAGCGTTTCTACGGTTCCTGCCACACAAAATCCAGAATAAAACATAACGTAGATTTTAGAAGTTTTAAAGTTTGGCATGGAAGAGGCTGAGACACACAGGTGTAGCTCATTTAAACTAACAAATGACAACAGGGTACCTGGGTGGCTCAGTTGGTTAAGCACCTGACTGGATTCTGGCTCAGGTCATGAGCTCATGGTTTGTGGGAGCCCTGCACGGGCTCTGTGCTGACAGGGCAGAGCCTGCTTGGGATCCTCTCTCTCCCTCTCTCTCCACCCCTTCCTTGCTCTTTCTCTCTCTCAAAATAATAAATAAACTTAAAAAAAAAAGAAAGCAGATGACAAGATCTTTTTTTTTTAATGTTTATTTTTGAGAGAGAGAGAGAGACAGAGCGTGAGTGGGGGAAGGCAGAGAGAGAGAGGAAGACAGAGAATCTGAAGCAGGCTCCAGGCCCTGAGCTGTCAGCACAGAGCCCAACACAAGGCCCAAACCCATGAACTGTGAGATCATGACTTGCGTCAAAGTCGGACACCGAACTGACTGAGCCACCCAGGTGCCTCAAAGACCTTTTTTCTTTTTAATAGGAGTAGCAAAGTGGTGACCTATGGGCTGAATATGGCCAACAGATGTGTTTTATTTGGCTTGCACGGCATTTAACAATCAGGAGACTAACATCAAATACAGACTTCAGCTTTTTTTAGGGGAATCCAAAGGCCTGGCATAGTGGGGCTCAGGCATGGTCATGGCCATTACAGTGGAGGGATGACTGCCCTGTGGTAGAGTATGGGCTTCATTCATTTCTGAACCTGCCAGACTCCCAAAGGAATTTGACATTAAGACAAAGAAAATGAGGAAATGTTGTCACTTTTGATGAGATCTGCTTTACCACCCTCCTCTGCTCTCTTTCCATGTATATGGCTGTGGCTAGTGAGAACATCATGCTGGGAGGAAGGTGAAATGGAAGGGGAGGGATTTGGAAATTAATGAGTGGTACTAGGCCGATTGTTTATACGCAGGGGGGAAAATGAATGCAGGGCTACAGCGTCACACACACACAGAAATCAATTCTAGGAGCACTGTGGCTGTCGATGTGAAAGGTAAAGCAATAAAGTGTATAGAGTACAACAGAAGATGCCTTTGTGACCTTGGGATGGGGAACGACTTCTCAAACAAAAAAACCCCCTGCATCAACCTCAAAGGAAAAAAGTGCTCAGCTGAGCTGCATTAACATAAAAAAATTTTGTTCAAACCCACCATTACAGAATGAAAAGTCAAGTCACAGAGTCAGAAAATATATGTAACGTCTGTAACTGCCAAGGGGCACTTGTGCAAAATATAAAGAGAACTAGAAATCAACTTTTATTTTTTATTTTTTAAAATATTTTTTTGACATTTATTTATTATTGAGAGACAGAGAGAGATAGAGCACAAGCAGGGGAGGGGCAGAGAGAAGGTGGGGAGACACAGAATCAGAAGCAGAATTCAGGCTCTGAGCTGTCAGCACAGAGCCCAGTGTGGGGCTTGAACTCACAAACTGCGAGATCCTGACCTGAGCCTAAGTCAGACGCTTAACTGACTGAGCCACCCAGGCGCCCATAGAAATCAACTTTTAAAAGACAACTGAATAGAAAGATGGGCAAGAGATTCACAAAAGGCATCCAAATGATCCATAAACACACAAAAAGGTGTCAGACCTTATTAGTAAAAAGGGCAATGCAAATACAAAACACAATCCACATCTATCAACAGGGGAATGGATAAAGATGTGGTATATATACATAACTGTATATTATTCAGCCACGAGAGAAAGAAATCCTACCATCTGGACCAAATAAACCAGACAAAGAAATACTATATGATCTTGCTTACACGTGGAATCTAACAAAGCCGAACTCACAGAAATAGAGAGTAGAGTGGCGGTTACGGCGGCTGGCGAGCAGGGGAAGTGGGAGATACTGGATGAAGGGCACAAGCTTCCAGTCGTAAGATGAGTAAGTTCTAGGAAACTGCTGAACGGCAACGGTGATGGCAGTTAACGATACTGCATTATATACTTGGAAGTTGCTAAGCGAGTGGATCCTAACATACTCTCACCACAAAAAAGAAACTGTAATTATGTGATGTGATGGCGCTGTGGGCCAATGCTAAGGTGGTAACCATTTTGCAACGTGTAAGTGTATCACATCGGCCCACTGTGCACCTTACACTTGAATAATGTTATATGTCAATTACATCTCAATAAAGCTGGGGGAAAAAAAGCCCCACAATGAGTAACTGCCACATACCTACCAGAACAGCTAACATTGAGGACACTCTCCATAGCTAGTGCTGGACAGACGGCGGCTGGACCTGGAATGGTCACACGCTGTTGGTGGAGGTGTACATGAGCACTCTACTTTGGGAAACTGCATCTGTCCACTACAGTTTCACGCCAGGGTAAGTGTCCAATGAAAGCGTATGCACATAGACACTAAAAGACAGTGACTGGGAGGGAACACAATGGGGCTTTCTGGCCTATTAATGGCCTGTGTCTCGACTTTGGTAACAGCTGAATAGATGGGTTCACTTTGTGATCATTCATCAAGCTCTACCCTTAAGCTTTGTGCACTTTTCTGCATGTAGGGTATACTTCAATAAAAGAGTTAAAGTATTTGCCCGGATGTGAACAGGTGGGAGGGGTATGCCACATGTCAATAAAACCTTCCAAGGGTCTGCTAATCCAGTGACCTCAGTTTTACTTCAATTACCCCAAGCCTCATGAGAAAGTTTGAAAATCTCTATTCTAATGGGATCCTGTCACCAAAAAATAGAATACAAAAGCAAAGATATATTCAGTTCTAGTTCAGACACTCATTTTCAAAGAGAAATTCGACTGGGGACTATTTTATGTATTGATATAAGGGATTAATAATACTGCTTTGACCTGTTAGAGAGATGGTAAGAGTGAATAATGGGGCAGTGGCAGAGAAGAAGGGGATTCCTTTCTTCCGTCCTTCCATCCTCCTTCTTTCTTTCTTTCTTTCTTTCTTTCTTTCTTTCTTTCTTTCTTTCTTTCTTTCTTTCTTTCTTTCTTTCTTTCTTTCTTTCTTTCTTTCTTTCTTTCTTTCTTTCTTTCTTTCTTTCTTTCTTTCTTTCTTTCTTTCTTTCTTTCATTCTTTCTTTCTTTCTTTTTCTCTCTCTCTCTCTCTCTCTCTCTCTCTCTCTCCCCCTTTCTCTTTCTTCTTCCTTCCTTCCCTCCCTCCCTCCCCTTCCTTCTTCCTTTCTTTCTTCCTTTCCCTTCTTTCCTCCTTCCCTTCCCTTCTTCCTTCCTCGTAGGCTTCATGCCCAGCACAGAGCCCAGTGTGGGGCCTGAACTCACCACCTTGATATCAAGACTGAGATGAGGGGTGCATGGGTGGCTCAGTCGGTTAAGTGTCTGACTTCAGCTCAGGTCACGATCTCACGGTTCTTGCGTTCAAGCCCTGCATCTGGCTCTGTCTGTGCTGACAGCTTGGAGCCTGGAGACTGTTTCACATTCTGTGTCTCCCTCTCCCTCTGCCCCTCCCCTGTTTGCACTCTTTCTCTTGTTGTCTCAAAAATAAAACATCTTAAAAAAAAAAAAAAGACCTGAGCTGAAATCAAGAGTCAGTCACATGTTTAGCCAACTGAGTCACCCAAGTGCCCTGAAATTTCTAAGTCATAAAATGAAAAATGCGGGGCGCCTGGGTGGCGCAGTCGGTTAAGCGTCCGACTTCACCCAGGTCACGATCTCGCGGTCTGTGAGTTCGAGCCCCGCGTCGGGCTCCGGGCTGATGGCTCGGAGCCTGGAGCCTGTTTCCGATTCTGTGTCTCCCTCTCTCTCTCTGCCCCTCCCCCGTTCATGCTCTGTCTCTCTCTGTTCCAAAAATAAATAAAAAACGTTGAAAAAAAAAATTAAAAAAAATAAATAAATAAAATGAAAAATGCTTAGGGGCACCTGGATGGCTACTTAGTTAAGCGTCCAACTTTGGCTCAGGTCACGATCTCACAGTTTGTGGGTTCGACTTCGTGTTGGGCTCTGTGCTGACAGCTCAGAGCCTGGAGCCTGCTTCACATTCTGTCTCCCTCTTGCTCTGGCCCTTCCCTGTTCGTACTCTGTCTCTCTCTCTCAAAAATAAATAAAACATTAAAAAAAGAAAAGAAAAATGGTTATCTTTTAGCTTGTTCTTTTTTCTTTCTTTTCCCTTCCTTTTTTAAAGTTTATTTTTATTTATTTTGAGAGAGCATGAGAGAGTGAGCGAGCAAACAGGGGAGGGGCAGAGAGGGAGACAGAATACCAAGCAGGCTCCGTGCCATCAGCACAGAGCCCAGTGCAGGGCTTGGACCCATGAACTCTGAGATCATGACCTGAGCCAAGATCAGGAGTCAGAAGCTTAACCAACTGACTGAGGCAGCCAGGTGCCCCTCTTCCTTCTAGATTTTAACTCACTTCTCTTTAAATGTTTTTAATTCTGCAGTATGTTTTAGTGTTAACAGAAACTGATGAGAACAATACAACAGATAGTGATCTGATAGATTCTTATATTTAAAAAATAACTTAGGGGTAATGCCAGTGCAGTAGAATGTTGGCTATAGGGTAACAGATTCATGTGGTGTTATATACATTAATTCTTTTTTGAATTTTGAATTTTTAAAATTAGTTTTGTATACATAAAATATATACAAAACAAATTGTTTCACAATAAATGAATTTGAAGTTTGTGAACTTCCTCCCTATAGAAAACACATACACACATGTACTATGAATTATCATATACAAAATAATTGGAAAATATACCACTAAACAGCCCATGGCTTAAAGAAGAACTCACAATGGAAATGACAAAATAATTAAAATGGAACAACAAGGATGATACCACATATTAGAACATGTGAAGTTCAGCTCAAGGTCATTCATAAACACAAATTTACGTTTTAAATGCATTTTTAAAAACTAAAATTTAAAAACAAAAGCATCCCTATCAAAATAACATCAGCATTCTTCACAGAGCTAGGAACAAACAATCCTAAAATTTGTATGGAACCAGAAAAGACCCCGGATAGCCAAAGCAATCCTGCAAAAGAAAACCAAAGCTGAAGGCATTACAATCCTGGATTTCAAGCTGTATTACAAAGCTGTAATCATCAAGACAGTATGGTGCTGGCACAAAAACAGACACTCAGATCAGTGGAACAGAACAGAGAACCCAGAAATGGACCCACAAACGTATGGCCAACTAATCTTTGACAAAGCAGGAAAAAATATCCAATGGAATACAGTCTTTTTAGCAAATGGTGCTGGGAAAACTGGACAGCGACATGCAGAAGAATGAACCTGGACTGCTTTCTTACATCACACACAAAAATAAACTCCAAATGGATGAAAGACAGAAAGCCATCAAAATCCTTGAGGAGAAAGCAGGCAAAGTCTCTTTGATCTTGGCAGCAGCGACTTCTTACTCAACACGTCTCCGAAGGCAAGGGAAACAAAAGCAAAAATGAACTATTGGGACCTCATCAAAATAAAAAGCTTCTGCACAGACAAGAAAACAATCAGCAAAACTAAAAGGCAACTGATGGAATGTGTGAAGATATTTGCAAATGGCATATCAGATAAAGGGTTAGTCTCCAAAATCTATAAAGAACTTGTCAAACTCAACCCAAAAAACAAATAATCCAGTGAAGAAATGGGCAAAAGACATGAATAGACACTTCTCCAAAGAAGACATCCAGATGACTAACAGACACATGAAAAAAGGCTCGACGTCATTCATCATCACGGAAATAGCAATCAAAACCACAATGAGATACCACCTCACACCTGTCAGAATGGCTAACATTAGCAACTCAGGCAACAACAGATGTTGGTGAGGATGCGGAGAAAGAGGATCTCTTTTGCACTGCTGGTAGGAATGCAAACTGGTGCAGCAACTCTGGAAAACAGTATGGAGGTTCTCAAAAAATTAAAAATAGAATTACCTTATGACCTAGCAATTGCACTACTAGGTATTTATCCAAGGGATACAGGTATGCTGCTTCAAAGGGGCACATCCACCCCAATGTTTACAGCAGTTCTACTGACAATACCCAAAGTATGGAAAGACCCCAAATGTCCACTGACGGATGAATGGATAAAGGAGATGTGGTATATATATACAATGGAGTATTATGTAGCAATAAAAAATAATGAAATCTTGCCATTTGCAACTACGTGGATAGAACTAGAGGGTAATATGCTAAGCAAAATTAGTCAGAGAAAGACAAGTATCATATGATTTCACTCATATGAGGACTTTAAGATACAAAACAGATGAACATAGGAGAAGGGAAGCAAAAATAATATAAAAACAAGGAGGGGACAAAACATAAGAGACTCTTAAATACAGAGAACAAACTGAGGGTTGCTGGAGGGGCTGTGGGTGGGGGGATGGGGTAAATGGATAAGGGGCATTAAGGAAGACACTTGTTGGGATGAGCACTGGGTGTTACACATAGGGGATGAATCACTGGAACCTATTCCTGAAATCATTATTGCACTATATGCTAACTAACTTGGATGTAAATCAATCAATCAATCAATCAATCAATCAAAATGAAAGCAGTTAACCCCTCAACGCAAAAAGCTAGAAAAGGAACCAACAGAGTAAATCTAGAGAATGGAGAAGAAAAAAAAACAAGAGCAGAGGTCAATGAAAAGGTAATGAAATCAATAAAATAGGTCTCCAGCAAAACTGATCTGGGAAACAATGAGAAAAAAGCACATCTGATCAATGTTAGGAACACGGAGGGAACGTAAGAGGTACAGTGAGGAGCTCTTGGCCCCAGGACTGGGTCACTGGCAGCCTACAACTGGCTTCCCTTATATCAGGCGTCCACCCTCGTTTAGTTAGTGTCTTCCCCTCTCCTCTGAGGAACAGCTGAGGGCTGCGTCTCTGGGTGGAGGGGAGTGGGGATGTACTCTTGTTTAGACAGAGGAGAAAGCAAACACGACTGTCACGTGTTTCACATGCTGTGCGATAATGGTCCACACACCATTGGCTGTTGAGTGGGTCAGAACTCCCCCTGGGCTTGAATTATCATTTGCTTCATTTACTTCACTTTTCTCTTTGACATACCCCCTCCCTTATCCTCTTTCATAGATAGCTTTCTTTTTCTCTTTTGCCTCCCCCTTTATTGAGGTATATAGCTTACACTCAGCAGAAAGTACAAATCTCAAGGAAACAGCCTGGTGAATTTTAACAAACATATACAGAAGAGTAACTGCTACCAGATCAAGGCGCAAAACATTTCCAGCCCCCTGTAGGCTCGCTCTTTCCTCCCTGCTCACGTCTCTGTGTCTTTGCTGTTCCTTGTACCCTAAATACTTTTCCTCCAAGTAAGCATATGGCTCATTCTTTAGCTCCTATGAGTCTCTGCTTAAATGTCAACTTCTCGGTGAGGCCTGATCACTCTATTTGAAATTATAACACCCCTCATATCCTCTGTCTTCCTTCTCTATTCTATTTCTTCCCTTATCCCTTCTAATGGATTATATGATGTGTATATGGATGTATATATATGCATGCATACATATACATATATGCACAAATACATACATGTAAGTAGAATCTGCTGCCTCCCCTCCCCACTGCAATGTAAATTCTGTAAGGGCAGAGATTTTGACTATTTTGACACTTCTGTGCCACAATACCTATATGTCTGGCACATAATGAGTATTTGGCAATCACTTGTTGAATGAAGAGTTTAGTTATTGAGGCTGTAACAAGACAATCTGGTCTACAGCTCTCTAAAACCCCAAATGAAGATAATTCCTACCCTGGCATTCTAACTGAGGTGTAACTCCCCATTTCTTGAGTCTCCTTAAGTCTCTGTTCATTATGCCTCAAGATCTAGCAGAAAGAAATGAGGCACCAGGATGCTACAAGAAACACCTCTCAGACGGGATGTGCACCTGGTTGCTGCAAGCTTGTCAACAAGGAATAGGATCTCTCCACCCAGCATGTAAAGCCGTGGTTTGGAGGGATAAAGCAGTCACTTAACCGATCTCTGGGGAGCCCCTGGGAGCCGCTGCATGTGCCCATTAGAGTTAAGTGCCTGGGGCATTTAGGTGCTACTGCTTTATACAAGGTCAATGGGTTAGGAGATGCAGAGGTAGTAAATTGGTTGAGTACTTTTTACGGTGCATTAGGAAAGCAACAAATATTGGTCCCATATTGCAGGCTGGAAGCAGTTAAGGAAACACATTCTGCTAAAAAGCACTGATGAAGACCAGATTTAGAAACGGATTAGACACATAGCCAAACTACAGCATCACCTAAACTCTTACCGCAATGGGCATCCATGAGCATGATTTAGTTTTTGTTTGACGAAGACTGGGATCCAGGAGATTGGAACAGGTGTAGGTGGGAGGAGTCCAAGGATCCAAGGGTGCCTGAGGAAGCTGCCTGTTTGAAGCACTTCTCTCCTATTGACCCACCCCAGCATGCTCTGTGACCAGGGCCCAAAGATGACTTTGGCCTAAGGACAGCAAAGATTGTAGGGGGAAGGGATCAATTGTGCCCCAAATGAACTGTAGTAATTACCCATGCTATCCCAGGAAAAGTCAGGGAAGATGATGCATGGATTAACAAGTGCTTAACAAGGAACTATGGTAGCAATGTGGATCATACGGAATTGGTTGCTATGGGGAGGCCTCATCTGGAGCCTGTGTGCAATATGTTACTGCAGGATGACACTCGGATGGTTTGTTGGGTTGGCTGATTTAGATCTAAGCCTAGTGCTGGCCCATGCCATCTGGCAAGGACGGTGACTGTTAGTAAGAAGACACACAGAGAGAAGTAGAGCCTGAGAGGATGGAAGGAACGCAGACGCTCCCAGCACTCGTGCTGCTCAGGGGGCTACAGGATAACACAGCCCCTTAGAGCTTCTTTCAACACCGAATGGTAGCATTTCCTTAGCTTTCGCCAGATTCTTCTCCCTGACTACCATGTGTATCCTCATTAAAAACATTACTCAAGACAGTATATGGTCCCAATCTGTTTCTTGGGGACAGAAAAGCTTAACTGAGACAGGAAAGGAGCCTATGAAAAAGGAATGAGAGGCACGAGAATGAGAAGGGTGTGGGCCCCTTAGCTATCTGTTCTTAGCGATTACTCTGACTTCTGAGAACTTTCCAACTGGATTCTGAAACAGTGTTCCTATAGTTCTTATCTTTCTTAGAATAACTCATAACCGATGGTACTGAAGGGAAACTAGAGCTCTTTCAATGCATTAAAAGAGAGGTGAGCAAATGGAAGCCCATTGAGAGATTTCCTTCTACTACATTTCCTTCAGCGATTCTTTGCTGACCATTTAGCTGTGAATGTTCTCAAGTCACCTGCCCCCTTTCTCTCTCTAGACTCATAATTTCAGCCTCCAGTTATACATGGATCCACTCTTGAATTTTTATCTTGAGTGCTGAATTCTTTCCTCCTCTATATTGGATTTCCAATTATCTGTGGAATGTATACATTCCAAGTTTCACCACTGCCTTGAAACACAACATGGTTAAAACGGAGATCATCTTCTTCCTTCCCTTCCCAGTTTCTTCACTAATCTTATCATTGTTTAAAGGTTCCTTGTCTTAAACTCTGTTTAATTTCAAAATATTCTGATCATACAAAAAGTTTAAAGGAAAAAGCCACAAAGACTCATGTTTTCACGATCAACACTTAATAGTTTGCCATAATTGTTTCAGACTGAAAAAACATTTTTATAGATTCAGTTGGAAGTCCTCTGTCCCCTTCAACCTGGCGCCCTCTAAGACGCTACCGCTACTCCAAAGTTAGTTCTTCCCAAAGCAGACCCCGAGACAAAGGCTGGTAAACATACAGAAGTGATTTGGGAGGGGCAGGGACGCTGGCAAGGGAGTGGGGAGATGGTTCAGGGACAGAAAGGCAGCCAACAGGGCCTTGTTAAACCAGCTACCACTGTGGGCTGCAGGCAAAGGGGGTTCTGGCAGCCTGATGGGGGACTTTCGACAAGGACATTGGCTGTTGGAGTCAGGAAGGTGTGCCCAGAAATGATCAGGGGGTGCAGTGGGATACAGGCAGAGGACTGATAGCATCCGTGACAGTGTGTACCCATTCTACTCACACTGTTTTACCTTTACTGCAATTGTTAATTGCCGTTAATTTTTATATTATATATTGTTTATAACATTGACAACGATGCTGATGATGATGGGGAACAGTGACACACAAGTCACCATGAAAAAGGATGGTAGTTTGGCAAAATAACTTCGGTTCAGAGTTGCATAGCTATTTATTGAACTATTGATTTATTTATTGATTTATTGAATCAAGTGCTCTGATTGATCTCCCTTTAATAGATTGATCTCCCTACTTTAATAGAAAGAAATAAAACACAGGCCACAATTTATTTTTTTTGTTTGTTTCCACACTTCACTTGACTTTGACAAAATCTGATTTTCTCCCATATCCTCCTTCGTCTCCTACTCTAAGACTGCAGTTATTAGGCTTAAACTGTGATTGATACATGAGATTACAAGCGCTTGCTAAGAAGACAATATGAAATCAAGAATGTCCTATTTTCTTCTTAGCTGCAATCCATTAGCCTTTTTATTGAAAGGGAGAAAGATGCATGTGTGTGTACTGGGGTGGGGGCAGGGAGTGTAATGGACACAAATTGCAACCCCATAATCAACCCTGCAGTGACGTCCCAAATCATTTAGCAAACCCAGGAATAGTTTCCCTTCTGTGGTCCCTCACAACCAACAGGACTCTTGATTTAACAACATAAAACTACAAAACAGTATGTTTCCTATTCCCTTTTGCAGATACCAAAAGGATTTAAAATAATCTTTAAATAATACTCCTCATGGATTCTATTATTGGACAAACACAGACCTCTCTCCTTAGAAACTAGCAGACAGACAAAAACCACCTGACTCTCAAAAGGATCTGGTAGTCAGCAGGATCTTTCTGAACAATCAGAACCAACAGTCACTTGTAAAGCAGACCATACAGCAGGAGAAAAATTTAAAAAAAAAAAAAATCTTATATTGAGATTCGGGGAGATATCCACCAAATTTCATATTTCAAATGAGAAATGATTATAGAACTTGAAAACCTTATGGAGAACAGCTGAGTGAGTTTAGATCAGAGGGAAAATATATTGGTGAAAAGAACTTTTGGGAATAGCACACATTTTACCTCTGAAAGAGAGGTAATGTTTTCATAAAGTAATTCTCTACTGTTTTTCTACCTGATTCCATTTCCCTATAAAAACAAACCTCTTGAAAATATATAAGAAAATACATTATGTGTCACAACATTTAAGCAGTATGTAAGATTAGGAATACAGAAAGATCACACAGAATGCAGAACGCTTACACTTGGCTTTTTAAAATGCTTCATTAATTTATTGGTAACTTCAGATCCTTCTTCTTCTTCTTCTTCTTCTTCTTTTTTTTTAAAATAGGCTCCACACCCAACGTGGGGCTTGAACTCATGACCCCAAGATCAAAAGTCACACGCTCCAGCCAGGCACTCTTGGATCCTTCTTATGGAAAATTGTGCATTTGTACAAAACATAATATTGGCATACAATTTCAGGAATTCATGGGCTCCCTAAAGCCCCAAAGGTTGTAGTGATCAATTACTGACCCACTTGGGGTCCAGGAATACCAGGTTAAGAATCCCTTATTCAGAAAGGAGCAGAAAACACTTACATTATAGAGCGGAATTGTCTTCATCACCTTGTACTGTTTAGTGGGGTCCATCTTATATAGGTGACGGTCAGTGACAAAAATTGCTCGGTCTTCCACCTTACTAAATCGATTCACCTGTAAGAAAACAAACCAATAAACTATAATATCTCACCCAGAATGAGATCAAATTATCTGCAGGAAAACCTCTAGGGGCAGCAGTGGCTGGTGGTGCAGACACATTCTTGAACAGATACGTACCACGCAAGGCCTGTTCTCCTGGATGAACAGAGATCTAAAAGGAGTAGTGGTTTCCGGGTTTGTAGAATTTTACAATTTAAATTTCACAATTTTACAGTTTAACAGGGAAAACAAGAAAAACCCGGAAGAATTATGGGACTAAAAACACGTGACCCAGACACTATTAAAAAAATGAAAAGACGACACAGAGGATAGGAGAAAATGTTTTGCAAATCACATTTCTGATAAGGGGCTTTTATCTCTAAAGGAAGAGAACGTATATTGAGCCTACAATATATAACTCAATAATAAAAAGACAAAAAACCGGGTAAAGGATTGGAACAGACATTTCTCCAGAGAAGACAGACAAGTGGCCAAGAAGCACAGGAAAAGATGCATGACACCATTAGCCGCCAGAGAAATGTAAATCAGAACCACGATGAGATACCACCTTCACACCCACTAGAATGACAATAAAAAAGACAGGTAATAACAAATATTGGCCAGGATGTGGAGAACTGGAACCTTCATCACTTCTGGTGGGAATGTAAAATGATGCAGTTGCTTTGGAAAACAGTCCAGCAGTTCCTCAAATAGTTAAATATAGAGTTAGCATATGACCCAGAAATTCTACTCCTAGGTATATACACAAGGGAATTGAAAACATAGCCACACAAAAACTTGTGCATGAATGTGCACGGCAGCAGTAATCATGACAGTGAAAAAGAAGAAACAACCTAAATGTCCATCAACTGATGAACGGATAATAAAATAGGATATATCCGCACAATGGAATATAATGTGTCAGTAAAAAGAAGTAAGTATTGATACACGCTGTAACATGGATGAACCTTAAAAAGATTATGCTAAGTAAAGGAAGCCAGTAACAGAAGACCACATATTGTGTGATCCCATTTATATGTAATGTCCAGAATAAGCAAATCTGTAGAAACAGAAAGTAGATCATTGGTTGCCTCAGCTGGGGGAGATGGAAAGTTTGCAGGGCTGACAGCTAAGGAGTTATGAAAACTGTGGTAATGGAAATACAACTCTGTGAACACAGTAAAAGCCAATGAATTGTATACTTTAAAATGGTGAATGGTATGGTATGTGAATTATATCTCAATAAAGCTATAAAAAACATAACCCCTATTTGAAACAATGCATTCTGCCCTTTTCCTAAAGTATAAAAAGTACTAAAAGTACTTAAAATACTTTAAAAGTATTAAAAGTACTCCTTTTAATGACGAGTATGTCATTAAATCTACATGTTCAAAAATGGACAGTGCCTTCCACAGGCAATGGTACAAATGCCTCATAATTACTACCGTCCGTAACAAGAGTGGACCGCGTGGAAGGGCAGTAAATGCCCCACAAGGAAAGGATTCAAGCAGAATCAAAGTGAATGCCTGATGTGGATGTGGTAGGGGGATTCCTGCTTTGAATACAAAGACTAGAGTCTCCAGGGTCTCCTAACACTCAGATTCTGATTCCTTTACCTGACTTTCAAGAGTTTTTCTTTTTTTCAAAAAAAAATTTTTTTTAATGTTTATTTTTGAGAGAGAGAGAGGGAGACAGAGACAGAGTGTGAGTGGGGGAAGGGCAGAGAGAGAAAGAGAAGGAGATGCAAAATCCGAAGCAGGCTACAGACTCTGAGCTGTCATCACAGAGGCAAGGCTCAGACCCATGAACTGTGAGATCATGACATGAACTGATGTTGGACGCTCAACCAACTGAGCCACCCAGGAGCCCTAAGAGTTTTTCTATCTGCCACTTTTCATTTATTTTTTTTTATCTTAAAGATTTTAGTATTCTTCTTATTTTTGGGGAGTCTCTACACCCCACATGGGGCTCAAACTCACAACCCTGAAACCAAAAGAGTCACATGCTCTACCGACTGAGCCAGACACCCCCCCCCCCCCCCCCCGTTCTCCTTTTTAAACTTTATTTCTGGAAGGGCTCTGCTCCTGACAGGTTTCTTCATGTTACTCTCTCTCTTAAATGTTTGTGATTTTCCACTCTCTCCTTTTTTATCTATATATATTTTAAGATATTGCTCAAGTTCTCATTCCGTTACAAAGCCTCTAAAATTCCTAAAGTAAAAAATGATCACTCTTTCCTTGGAACTTCTATCACACAGTTGTAGAATGAATATATAGGATGCACGTAGAGTTAAGAGTGAAACCAAAAATTAACATCGCAACTAAAGGCACAGGGTTTTTCTAATAAAGCAGGATACTTGAGAATACAACGAGCTATTGGCCAAAGCGTTTTTGCTCACATAAAACACCAGATCTTGTCCCAAACCCTTTTTTCTGAAAGAAAGAAAGGAAGGTTTGCTGATGCTTATAAATTCCAAGACAATAAAGTTAAATCTATCCTTAGTCTCTATCTTCTTATTGTGAAATTTTAGTTACTATCTACACTTCTCTACTAAAAGGGCAAAAGTTTTCATTTAATAATTGTAAAGTTTTAATAATTTCAAAGACACTTGTAATTTCTAGACCATGGATGCTTGTTATGAAAAAAATATACTTGTTAAAATAGTTGTGCAGAACACTGTGTTTTTATTTATTTTTTTACAGTTTATTTATTTATTTTGAGAGAGAGAGAGCAAGTGTGGGCAGGGAAGGGGCAGAGAGAGAACCCCAAGCAGGCTCCCTGCTGTCAGCACAGAGACTGATTCGGGGCTTGAACTCACGACCATGAGATCATGACCTGAACTGAGATCAAGAGTTGGATGATTAACCGACTGAGTCACCCAGGTGCCCCTTAGAACACTGTTGGTTTTTTTTATTTTTTTATTTTTAACGTTTATTCATTTTTTGGGGAGACAGAGCACAAGCAGGGGAAGGGGCAGAGAAAGAGGGGACACAGAATCTGAAGCAGGCCCCAGGCTCTGAGCTGTCAGCACAGAGCCCGACACAGGGCTCAAACCCATGAACCAGGGGATTGTGACCTAAGCTGAAGTCAGAGACTCAACCGACTGAGCCACCCAGGTGCCCCTCTTTGTTGTTGTTGTTTTAAATATTTTTTAATGTTTATTTATTTTTGAGAGGGAGAGAGATAGGCGCAAGTGGGGGAGGGGCAGAGAGAGAGAGGGAGACACAGAATCTAAGCAGGCTCCAGGCTCTGAGCTGTCACCACAGAGCTTGACATGGGGGCTCAAACTCATGAATCATGAGATCATGACCTGAGCTGAAGTCAGACGCTCAACCGACTGAGCCAGTCAGGCGCCCCTAGAACACTGTGTTTTTAAACTTATAGTTGAAGCTATGTTTGGCACAGGAGATTGATTTTACTCATGAAACTTGTGATAATCTGATTATAACCTCACTAATCTAGATTTAAGTAACTCAGCCAGTATAAGAGATTACTCAGATTATCTTAAAATTGGAAGTATATAAAAAAGCTGCTTCCCTTGCAAAGTAGCCAAAAATAAGTTAGCAAAATAGTTATAAATAAAACTTACAAATTTACTTCAAAACAAAGTAAAAAATCTTTTTTTTTTTTTTTAAATGAAGGTCAGGAAACAGCAGAGTATTTTATGGTAAAAGTACTCAGAAGAGTGGTTGCCTTTGGTGGTGGTAGGGCTTGGCTCAGAAGGGGCATGAGAGGGCTTTTCAGGGTGACGGAAATGTTTTATATTGGGACAGGGCTGTGATTTACATGGGTGTTCGCACCAGCCAAAACTCACTGAACTGTATACCTCAACACAACTACAGAAGCAAAACAGTGTAGCATCTCAAATATCCAGGGCTGATTCTTATTTACCGCTTTATTATTTCACAGACAGTAATTCTGTCTTCCAGCCAGACCGGAAGCTCCTTGAGGGTCACTGTCATATGGTGGCTTTTTTCTTACACCTCGCAGCACCCAGTACCAAAGTGGGCGACTTGTAGCATGTACTCATCAGTTGGTTTTGAGAGCACTTTTAACCCCACAAGATAATTTCAAGAGGCATTCTTCCCCATGTGAGCCAGTCAGTGTTGGTGATAAGAACTGTCAGACTAGAAAATACAGCAGCACACTGGGGAGGTTGCGTAACATGCGAAACAGATTTCCCCGGTGGCAAATGAAAGCACGTTTGCTCAACAGCTGAAGTCCCCGTTGCCTGGTTTGGTCTTGGAAAACCATTTCTGCACTGAAGAAAGAGGAACTGTGGATTCTGGCCTTCTTATTTCTGAGGCTGGAAGACTATCAGTTAAGCTATCTTTTTAGTAAAAAGCTCCCTAACATAGCACGCACTATAGAAGTGCATGGATTGCTCATCTGGAATTGTTTTCTTCTTCTGGTTGGAACTGTTGAGATTTATTTGCACATTTTCTTTTATCTCAAGAAGTGTCTGTCCCATGAGTTACTCTTTTCCTTCAGAGTCTATGTCTCTGGAGGGCAGGATCCTTCAGCAGCAGCCATCACTACAATACTCTGCACAGAATGCTGACCGGCCCCGGGAACCGTCCCAGGTGGATCTAGGAGAAACATTTGTGTCTGTACTTGCAACCCCGTATTACTTGGTTGTAGCTACCCTTAAAAATAGACTCACACTTTCATGGAGAAAAGGGTCTTTCTATAATCAGACAGCTAAAAATGATATTGAATTAATTTTTTCCTACATTTTAAAAAGATTGTATTTATTTATTTCAATATTTATTCATTTTTGAGAGATAGAGACAGAGCTGAGTTGGGGAGGGGCAGAAAGAGAGGGAAATACAGAATCCGAAGCAGGCCCCAGGCTCAGAGCTGTCAGCACAGAGCCCAATACGGCGCTCGAACTCATGGATTGCAAGATCATGACCTGAGCTGAATTCGGACACTTAAAACGACTGAGCCACCCAGGTGCCCCATTTTTTCCTACATTTAAAATCCAACACATGATTCCTATTAATTAGAAAAAAATTATACTGGTAAGCATTTCCTTAAATTAAATAATTTGATAATTTTTTCCGAAAATTGCAATGTACATTAAAAATATTTTTTTAAATGTTTTTATTTATTTTTGAGACAGAGAGAGACAGAGTATGAGCAGGGGAGGGGCAGAGAGAGAGGGAGGCACAGAATCTGAAGCAGGCTCCAGGCTCTGAGCTGTCAGCACAGAGCCCAATGCGGGGCTCAAACTCACAGACTGTGAGATCATGATCTGAGCTGAAGTCAGACGCTTAACTGACTGAGCCACCCAGGCGCCCCTCAATGTACATTTTTTAAAAACATTTATTTATTTTTTGAGAGACAGAGAGAGAGTGTGAGTGGGGGAGGGGCAGAGAGTGAGGGAGACACAGAATCCGAAGCAGGCTCCAGGCTCTGAGTTGTCAGCACAGAGCCCAACGTGGGGCCTGAACTCATGAACTGTGAGATCATGACCTGAGCCAAAGTCAGATGCTTAACCTATTAAGCCACCCAGGCGCCCTGCCATGTGCATTTTTAAGCACTCTATAAGCTGCTGATGATATACAAAGGAACGACATGAAGCCCTTGGTTATAATAAGAATCTGAGTCTAGTAGTTGAGATAGATAAGAAATTAACACGTGAAAATAATTTCACATAAAAGAAAATAAATCTAGATAATGGGATAGGGAGAAAATGTACATGTCTGTGTGATTCTGTAGAGTGCCAGAGAGAGTCAGAGTATGCCCATGTTTGTAGGTAAATCTTTCCCTAACAGGTAGAATTAACCTCAGAACATTTCATAAACAAGGAATGATCTATATGCTAATTGGGATGTTTCAATCTTAGATTTGGGGAATAGTTAAATCAAAACTGAGCACAAAAAATTTCTGAACCACTATAATGTCATGTTCCTCAGTGGAAAAAGTTCCTCAGAAGGAAAAGCAAAGCAAAGCAAAACAAAACAAAACAATGAAGAACACTAAACGCCTCCCCCCTCCCCCCAAGGTAAAGGGGAAGCCACACTTGTGATTATATATTCTCCATCCCTGCTCCCAAGACCACATTTTCAAGATGCAAGTGAAGCAGTCAGAGATAAATTTGAACACACCGTTACCTTTGGCAGGATCCACAGCTAACTCAATTAGGACAGGTAAGACGGGACACAGCAGGGTAGGAAACAGCAAACCCAAATTTAGGTTTTTGAATTTTATGGTCTCCTCCCTTCTGCTTCATAGTTTTAGAAATCAGTCAATTTGCTAAACATTTCTTTTCGAACCAAAGCATATTTTTCAGCCTTCAACTTGACGAAAAATGGTATCTGTAATTAAGAGGAAACTAGAGTCCAAGTGGTAGTATACTACTCTTGATAGTAATTATTTACTTCACACAGCAATGGTTTTTGCCATGAAAGGGAGGTGGCCCTTGTCAGAAGACTTGAAACAAGGTGACTGTGGAGCTTCTGTGTCAGCATTTTTTCTAAGTGGTTCTACACAACACCAGCCTCAGATGAGGCTTCGTGAAAGAAGGGATTCCAAGTCAGGTAGGTTTGAGGAACGCTGCAAACCATGGCCTCCCCAGGGATACTCGTAACCCATGAATATATTAAAGGTTCTGAGAATTCTGCCCTTAAAGAGTATATTTAACTGCTGAACCCAGCATTTACCAATTAGGATACAAGGAATCCTTTTTAAAGACAAATTAATATACATTCAACAGAACACTGGCCTGTGAAACTCATGTTGGAGAACACTAATCCACTCATCATTTGTATCCATCTTAGAGTATGGAGACTACAGAGCATCTACAGTGGATCCTGAATAATAAGTAAAAGCAGTCCCTCCTCTTGGGCAAAATCTTATGAGAAAATACATGTGCGTTGCACAAGAACATGAGAAAAAGAAAAGCCTGTTGCATAATTTCATGAGTTCACACAAGAGTCAACAACAACAGAGCACACTGGTCAAGTGGAGAGGACTTTCCTTCTGTGATGGGTCCATGAGTTAACCTGGAAACCAGAAGACAAAAACCTCAAAGCACAAATGTTATTGAAGTGCTGTTTAGAAATATTACAGTCCTTTTTACATAAAAATGTAATTTCTAAGGAGAACAGGTCATAAATCTCTACCTTGGGTTTTAACAACTCAAATCATCCTTAAAACAGAGCAAGTGAGTGGCAAGGACATCATGTACCAAGGAAAGAGCTTTATGTTGCGTAACTCAGCAGAATCTAAGCGGCAGAGAGAAAATTTTAACATGTATATATAAATTTATAAATTCAAAGTTAATTAAAATAATTATGGCATAGGAACACTGTTTTTCTTTCTCTTAAATTCATAAAGTAATAGAAAAATTGGCTCACAGACTCACTACTGGATGAGATCTCATCTTATTTCTTTCTATTTCCCATGCTGCAATCCTCAACCAAAGAATCTATTTATAGTTTTAGTCACCACCACAGGGGGCCAGAGATAAAGTTCCCCTGGAGAGTTAGACCAACAGAAAACACATTATTGGTGAAGGCAGCTATTTGCAGACATCTCCCACCTTTAAGGACATTTTATAACTGTAGTTAATGGAAAGTGGTCGTTTCAGAAAGACTCAAAGCAGAAAGGAAAGGGCTTTACTGAAATCATACCAAGTTTACCTTGGCATGTCCTTGGGATTGATAAGTTTCTAAAAAAGGCATTATCTAAACTCAACACCAGAAAAGCAAACAATATGATTAAAAAATGGACAGAGGACCCAAACATTTTCCCAAATGTACGCAGATGGTCAACAGGCACGTGAAAAATGCTCAACATCACTCGTCGTCAGGGAAATACAAATCAAAACCACAATGAGATATTACCTTACACCTTGTCAGAATGGTCAGAATCAAAGACAAAAAATAACAAGTGTTGGTGAGGATCTGGAGAAAAAGGAACCCTCATCCATTGCTGGTAGGAATGTAAATTGGTACAGCCACTGTGGAAAACTGTGGAGACTCCTCACAAAATTAAAAATAGAAATACCATATGATCCAATAATTCTGCTACTGGTTATTCACCCAAAGAAAATGAGAACACTAATCAAAATGATATTTGCACCCCTATGTTTACTGCAGTATTACACAAATAAGGAAGATGTGAGATATCTATCATAGAATATCACACAGCCATAAAAACAAATGAGACCTTGCCATTTGCAACAACACGGATGAACCTAGAGAGTATTATGTGAAGTGAAATAAGTCAGACAGACAAAGACAAATACCATATGATTTCACTCATATGTGGAACCTAATAAAGAAAACAAATGGTGCGCCTGGGTGGCTCAGTTGGTTAAGCTTTCGACTTTGGCTCAGGTTATGATCTTAAGTTTGTGGGTTTGAGCCTCACGTTGGGCTCTGTGCTGACAGCTCAGAGCCTAGAGCCTGCTTTGGATTCTGTGTATCCCTCTCTCTCTCTGCCCCTACTCTATCATTCTCTCTCAAAAATAAACATTAAAAATATTAAAAAAAATAAAAATAAAAAACGAATAAACAAAAAGCAGAGTCAGACCTATAAATACACAGAACAAACTCGAACTGATGGTGGCCAGAGGGTAGGGGGGTTGAGAGGGATGGGCATTTGCATAAAGGGGTGTAGGAGAAACAGGCTTCCAGTTATGGAATGAAAAAGTCATGGAAATACAAGGGACAGCATAGATAATACAGTCAATGATATTGTAATAGTGTGGTTTGGTGACCTATGATAGCTACACTTGTGGTGAGCATAGCACAATGTAGACAGTTGTTGAATCACTATGTTGTACCTGAAATTGATGTAACACTGCATGTCAGCTATACTCAAATAAAAAAAAAATTAAAATTATTTAAGGCATAGTGTGAAGAAATATTATTTTCCACTGAATTTAGAAACACAGGAGCATGAATAAGAATTTTTCAGCTTTTATCCAGCGGGGTCCAGGTAGAGACATGCTGTCAGACATCAAACTGTCATCACTGGAACGACAGAATCAGACATCAGGTTTTTCCATAGTAGATGACATAATTCTTACAACCATTCAATGCTCTTTGGTCAACTGTTCTGATTACTAATTTCTCATATAGCTTGATACTAGAAAGGGAGTACCCTAGATAGTAGATATGAGAATTCAATAAAATGATACATTCTGTTGTGAAATTCACCAATCGACATTGTGGCTTATATATGGTTTTGTGTCTGATTCTGGTCAGCAAAAGCCATTTCTTGATTGTCTGATCAACTCCAGGTTTACTTCTAAAAGAGTTTCTAGATCTATGAGTTCAGAATTAGACTCCAACATACTGTCAACAAGCTTTCCTTGGTGATGTTTATTTCATTCGGAGTTTTAAAAAAGTTACTATCTATTTTGTTAAAAAGTCTGTATCATATTGAGGTGATCTCTTCTTCCTCAGAATATTTGAATACCCCAGCCCGGGGTCACCACTATTCTACTTTCTTTCTCTATTAATGCAACTAATCTATTACTTCACAGAAGTGTAATACAGTATTTGTCTTTTTGTGTCTTATTCACTCAGATAATATCTTCAAGGTCATCCACCCTGTAGCATGTATTTCATTCCTTTTTATGGGTGAACAGTATTCCATCGTGTGGATACATGTATTCTTTATTCATCTGTCCGTGGACATTTGGGTTGTTTCTACCTTAACTACTGTGAAGAATGCTATGAGCATTGGTATGCAATTGTCTTTTCAGGGATCGATTGATTGATTGATTGAAAGTTTATTTATTTATTTTGAGAGAAAGAGAGAGAGAGAGAAAAAGCGGGGTAGGGGCAGAGAGAGAGGGGGACAGAGGATCCAAAGTGGGCTTTGTGCCGACAGCAGAGAGCCCGATGTGGGGCTCAGACTCATGAACTGTGAGATCACAACCTAACTGAAGTCAGACGCTCAATTAACTAAGTCACCCAGGTGCCCCCAAAATTTAAATAATAAGAAAAATATTATTTACACATGTGGCCACCATTCCCCTTACTCTTCATTCCTTGGTGTATGCCCCATATTACCATCTGGAATCACTTTCCTTCTCTCTGAAGGACATTCTCTAACATTTCCTGTAATGCATATTTTTGGATAAGTCTGAAGAAGTCTTTACTTCACTTTGGTTTATTTATTTAAAATTTTTTTAAGTTTATTTATTTTGAGGGAGAGAGAGAGAGAGACAGAGTGAGAATGAGCAGGGGAGGGGCTTAGAGAGAGGGGGACAGAGTATCCAAAGCAAGTTCCATGATGACAGCAAGATCCCGACCCAGGGTTCAAACTCACAAAAGGTAAGATTGTGACCTGAGCTGAAGTCGGATGCTTAACAGACTTAGCCACCAGACGCCCCCGTGTCACTTTGGTTTTTAGAAGATGTATCCGGTGGGTGGTGACTTCTAGGTTGACAGCCTTTGTCTTCTTTCAGTACAAGAAGCTCTCACATCCAACTATCTTCTCACTTGCATTGTTTTCTGACAAGGAATCTGATGCATCCTCATCTTTCTCCTCCATCTTTTTTCTTTTTAAAATGCTTATTTATTTTGTGAGAGAGAGCATGAGCAAGCAGGGGAGGGGCAGAGAGAGAGGGAGGGAGAGAACCCCAAGCAGGCTCCGCACTGTCAGCACAGAGCCCGATGTGGGGCTCGATCCCAAAAACTGTGAGATCATGACCTAAGCCGAAATCAAGAGTTGGACATTCAACCGACTGGGCCACCCAGGTGCCCCTCTTTTTTTCCTTTATCGCTGCTTTTAAGCAATTTGATCATGTTGTGCCTTGGCACAGCCTTCTTCATGTTGCTTTGTGTTTGGGGTTTGTTGAGTTTCTTGAGTCTAAGAGTTTGCAGTTTTCATCAAATTTGAAAAAATTTCAGCCATTATTTTTTCAAATATTTTAAATTTCCCCCTTCTCTTCTCTCCTACAGGGACTCCACAAGCACGTGTATTGGGCCACTTGACATTGTCTTGCAGGGTCCTAATTTTTTGCTCTTTTTTAAGGTGGTGGCATCTTTTCCCCCCCTTTTCTCATTGTGTCTCATTTCAGGTACTTTTATTGCTGTATCTTCAAGTTTACAAATCTTTCTTCTGCAATACCTACACTGCTGTTAATCTCATCAAGTGAATTAAAAAAAAAAAAAAAGACCTTAGAGGCTGTTTTTTATCCCTATCCGTAACATATGCATAACAATTATTTTAATGACTTTGTCTTTTGTTTTTTTGTTTTAATGTTCATTTATTTTTGAGAAAGAGACAGAACGTGAGCAGGGGAGGAACAGAGAGAGAGGGAGACACAGAATCCGAAGCAGGCTCCAAGCTCTGATCTGTTAGCATAGAGCCCGACACGGGGATCGAACTCACGAGCCATGAGATCACAACCTGAGCCAAAGTCGGATGCCCAACTGACTGAGCCACCCAGGTGCCTCTGACCTTGTCTTTTAATTCTATAATCTATGTCAGTCCTGGATCAGTTCGAATGACTGACTTTTCTTCTCATTATAGGTTGTAGTTTCCTGCTGTTTTGTAAGCATGGTAATTTTGGATCCAATGGCACGAATTCTGAATTTTATCTTTTGGGTGCTAGAGAGTTTGCATTCCCATAAATATTTTTGAGCTTTGTTCTGGGGCACAGGTTTCTTGGAAACTGTATGGTTCTTTTGGGTCACGTTTTCAAGATTTGCTGGCTGGGATTAGGGCAGCATTTAGTCAAGGGCTAATTACTCCCTAAGAGCAATGCCAAGATTTCTGTCTGTACTCTCCCCTGGTATCCAATGAATCATGAGGTTTTTCCAAAGGTTGGTGGGAGCAGGTACTATTTGCAACCCTTGGTGAGTGCTGGCCATTGTTGCTTCTTACCCTTTGGGGTGGTTGTTTCTCTGACCTTGGGTAGTTGCTTCACATGCACATGCTGAGCAGCGCCCAGATGAACACCTGCTGTGGACGCTCTGAGGCTATTTGGAGGTCCCCCTATGCAGCATGCTGTTCTCTGGCTCTCTGCTCTGCAAACTCCAGCTGTGTGATGTCTCCCAGCTCAGCTCTCTTGTTTCACTAGCGGAGTCTACTGAGCTCTGCCTTGGCTTCCCCACTCATCCACAGACTAGAAAGTCTCTCAAGGAAGTAAACCAGCTAACTGCAGGGCTCGCTCATTTACTTCTTGTATCTTAGGAATCGCCGTCTTCCCTTGCTTGATGTGAGTGACTGGAAAACCATGGTTTCAAGTTTCTTTAACATTTATCCTTCTTTTGTTCATCTTATAGCTACACTGTATTCTACGGTGCACATACACAATTATTTGTCTAATCATATATTTATGTAATTTTTTCCCAGTTTTTTGGCTGTTACAACATATAAAACTCTATTTTTGGATATACGTGTGAATATATTGTACAATAAATCTTGAGTTGTGGAATTCCTAGATTAAGTGGTCTGAGCATTTAAATTTTTGATAGCTATTGCCAAACTATTCACTCAAAAGGCCTCCTACCAACAGTGTTTCCTCTAAATTCTTGCAAACACTGGTTGCTATCAACATCTTAAAGTTTGCCAAACTTACAATGGAAAAATATTTCATTATTTTGACCTGAATAACATTGCAATTGTGTATTGTTTCAAGATTTGAAAGAAAACAACTGTAAAATCACCCAAACCTGGGCTTTTGTTATGAGATAATTCTTTCCTCCTTTGGGAATATATTGGCATATTTATGTCAATATTTCTTCTGGGGTCAAGCTAGGAAATATTTTTCTTAAATTCACCCATTTCATTAATATTTTGAAGTTTATTTGCTTAATTTTGCACAATGCTTTTATTAATTATTGCAATGTCCTCTGTATGTTTTGAAAACAAGCATTCTACAATTTTAAAAAACCAACTATGTCCCCTGCCTTCCACTCTCCAACTTCCACACTTCTGTCTGCCCCAAGGCCATCATCTGCAGGTAAATAACAGTCCACACCCATGTGTTGCCTCAGATAAGCAACTATATTCATAGTTCATAACTTCCCCCTTCCCCCACCTCCCAAATTCTCTGTCCTTCTCCTTTTTCTAAACTATGTCCTTCCTCCCTCCCCTCCTTTAAAGTAGTAATAAAACATGTATAAAAAAAAATACTAAATGACCATCTGGGGTGCCGGGTGGCTCAGTCGGTTGGGCATCCGACTTCAGCTCAGGTCATGATCTCGTGATTCGTGAGTTTGAGCCCCGTGTTGGGCTCTCTGCTGTCAGCCCGGAGCCTGCTTTGGATCCTCTGACCTCCTCCCTCTGCCCTTCCCCAACTTGTGCTCACTCTCTCATTCTCTCTCTCAAAAATCAATAAAATATTAAAAATAATTATTAAAAAAAAAGGTACTAAATGCCCATGAAATGCAAGGTAGACCGGCACGTGCTAGGAAAGACTCACATGCAGTAAAATACAAATCCCTGATCTCGGGGAGGTTCCTCCCTAGAAACAGTTACCAAAAATCTCCACTTCCCTTACAAAGGCTTCAGAACCTATCCCTGAAGCCGAAGTCACATCAGCCATTACACCCATGCCTCCCCACAGGCAGGCAGAGCTCACTGGTGGTGTAGCTAGGGATGGACCTTGTGTGATGTCTTCCTGCAGTCACGGCTAGGTTAAGTTCATCTGAATGCATCTTTTCTTCCCGTGGAGGTCTGTTTCAAGCCCGCCTCACCTTACGGACGTGACAGGAAAAGAGGATGTTCATGTATTTGTCCTTCCGTTTCAGTTCATTTGCGACGGGGACAAAAGTGCCTGAGGTCTGAGGTGTATCTGGCTTCTGAAAGAAAAAGGAAACATGACAAAATGAGTCTGCTTAGCATTTTAGATGAAAAGGGAATCTTTCGCTTGCCTGCTTTGTAACCATGCTCAGTTTCACACACACACTTTTATCTCCCATCCCAGATGGTGAGCAGCTAAAGGGGTGTTACAATAATACCGGAGGGCCTGTAAAATTTTTAAAATAAGGGACGGGAGGGAGAATGAAATGTTGCTTTGGGAATAATTAATATAAAGGTGGTAATTAAAAATAGCTGCTGACTTATGCAAGGCAATGTTTAAATGTGTAAAAATTAGGTTGTGGAGTGTACCTAATACATATGGCACAGAGACACAGACGACCTTTCTTAAAGCAGGGGAAACATCAAATATTGCGCAGTTAGAAGCAACAAAATCTTTTTGTTTAGTATCTTATCGCTTATAGAAGTTTAGCTTCTGTAGGTGTCTTGTTCTTTCCACAAATTCTTGCAGAAAAATTCTTCCCTTTCTGTAAATCCTTCCTGTAAAGGGAGCAGGAGTCGATTGTACTTTGTTCTCCTGGACGTACCGAAGCAAGATAGTTGCCCTCCCAGGCTCTTTGCAGCCCCAGGTCGGCCCTTTGACCTTTCAACATTTCCATGGCTGCAACCTTTGCCCTGACTTGGGGCAGGTCAGAGGCGGGCATGCTCTTGATGAGCTGGGATGCTCTCCATCTGTAAGTCAATAATCGAAATATATTAGGATTTACAAACCCAATCCCATTCATTCCCCAAAATAACTGAGCTGCCATTCAGCAGAATTTAAACCAAAGTACTTGCATACTACTCAATACAACAACAACAACAACACCAACACCAACAACAAACAAACAAACAAAAATCAAAGGTCTCCAAAATATACACAGAGCTTGTTAGACAAAGATTTGCATAACTTTCTTTGTCACTTGTGTGTTTTGAAGGCAACTAGAACTTCATGATACATGGGTTCTCCTAACAGTTATAGTTAGAGCACACAGAGTTTGGATTCATCACTCATTCAATCAATAAATGCTTCCTAGGCACTTACTAAACTCCTGATGCTGGGCGGTGGAGGCCCAGCAGTGAACAGTCGGATAAAGGTCCTTTCTGCTAGGTGCTTACATTCTAGAAGCAGGGACAGACAGAAAAGAAACCAACAAGCATGAGTGACATGCTAAGTGCTATGGAGAAACTCAGGCAAGGAAGGAAGGACAGGGGTGCAGTGGAGAGCAGGAACGGGTTTGGGGTGTTATTAATATAGGGAGGTCTGGGGGGGGCACCACTGATCAGGATCTGTGAGCAGAGACATTCAGGAAGTGAGGGGGGTACGTGGATATTTGAACAAGAGCGTCTTCTCCAGGAAGAGCACAGTAGTGTAAGGGTTCTAAAGTGTGTACCTGCTGAGTGGGTTGGGGGACCAGTGAGGAGCCCTGTGAAGCTGCAGCAGGAAGGGTGTGAGGGAGGGGAGCAGGTGGGGAGGCCAGAGAGGAGCCCAGGGACAGATCCACACAGCCACGGAGGCCATTGTGAGGACTCTGGCCTTTACTCTGAATGAGACTAGAAGCCATTGGAAGGTTCTGAACAAGGAAGGGACATGACCTGACCCCTGCTTTACAGGATCATCCCAACTGCTGTGTGAAAGAAGGCTGGAGTGGGTAGGAGGCTCTTTGTGTAATGCACATGGGAGAGATCAATGGCTGGGATTGCAGAGGGAATGGTAGAGGCAGAGACAGGTGTTGGGCCAAGATGTGTTTTGAAGGACACGCCAAGAGAGATGCCGATGTATTAGATGTGGGAGCAAGAGAATAAGGGAGAATTTAAAGACGACTCTGAGATTGTTGGCCCAAGTAACTAAAAACATAAGTTAATCTAATCCTGATTGAGAAAAACAAGCACAAAGGTTTTATTCTATCAGAGCCATCTGAGCCCTACATGCACTTATGCCGTCTTAAAGCAGGGGAATGGAAGCAAACCCAGAATAACAACATGTCCAACTCCATCTCATCCTCCTCCTTCTCCTGCTCCTTGAAAGAGAGCAGGGGTAGAGGGAGAAAGAATCTTAAGCAGGCTTCATGCTCAGCACGGAGCCTGACACAGGGCTCGATCTCACGCACCATGAAATCATGACCCGAGCCAAAATCAAGAGTCAGACACTTAACCAACTGAGCCACCCAGGTGCCCCCAGAACTTCTTTCTATCAGATGGAGTAATCGGGCTGGTGGTTCTCTGGCTGTGCTTCCTCAGGACATGAGGATGAGACGCACCTAACATGGAGAGGCGGTGCTCTCTCCCCTAAGTAGGTACACGAAATATTAGACTGCTTCCATCTAAGACTTGCCCAAGATGTATTCCATTTTCAAGAGGGTGACTTGAGCCTAAAGGTTTGTTTTTCTCTCTTAAATTCCTACTGAAATAACCAAATAAATATAAAAACGAGGAAAAACTCTGTAGCAGCACCAGCAAACGAGAACGATATCAATGAACTGAAAGACATGAAGCATTTCTTAGAGATTCGAGGCAGACGGGCTCGAGCTGCTGGTGAGGTGGCTCAGTGCTGAACTGTGCGGTCCACTTGGTGGGAGGAGAGGAACCCCTTCAGCAGAAATGGCACGGACAGTCCTTGGGCCTGAAGTAGCCAGGGCTGGTGGCCAGGACAGGCGGTGAAGGATCTCACGGTGGGAGATGTGCCAGTTCTCCGCACAAAGAATGGCTGCCCGTGGTGAGATGGGGCCATCTGCTGCAGCAGACAGCGTCAAAGGTAGCAGGATACAAAAACAACAGCCATGGAAGAAGTAAAGGCTCAGCCTAAGAGTGAAATCCTCTTCTCTGCTCTCTGGGGCCAACTGACACTCCAATGGGACAGACTGTCCTAAGGTCATTCCACAAAAGGCTGGCAGAATGACAGGCTGGGAGCAGTTGGTGGTCATAGTCAAGGCCAACTGGTGACGGGCACATCCTACAACACTAAGCGGCTTGCTGAGCAACTGCCCCAACTAGCCCTCAGGTTCCAAATTTTATTCTCAGTGGGGGGACGTCTTTGCTCTATCTGCTGGTCTGTTTTCGGCCTCAGTGCCCAGTCCGTCTGTCCCTTCTTCACTACCCACAGTGGCCCAGGACAAGGCCTATACATGACTGACTCCAGAGGCATGCTGGGCATCTGATAAGTAAACTGTCATCTATAAACCTATGTAGCCCCCAACAACATGTTTATGGAGGCCATAAAAATCACCAGTCTCGACAACATGGTAAGGGGGACAAAGCTGAGCATGAGGAAGGCTCCTAGTCTTTCCAGAATGGAAAAGAATTACTGTGAGGAACAGGAGCGAGCTTAACCATGATTAGACAGGCTGCGATTTTAGAAAACAAACAAAACAAACAAAAACCGTGGTCAGAGTGGAATCCTTTAATTTCTCAGTAGTCCACAGATCAAAAAAGTTAAGAATAAATTAAGTAGGATACAGTGACTACATCAGGGGTTGGTAAACCACAGTCTGTGCCAAATTCAGCCTATGGCCTGGTTTTGTGCTGCTCGTGAGCTAAGAATAGTTTTTACATGTTTGACAAAACCAGAGCAAAACAAAGGAAAATATGTGACAGAGACCATATGTAGCCCATAAAGCCTAAAATATTTATTATCTGGCCCTTAACAGAAAAAGTCTGCCTTTGGACGAGATTAACACAACTGGCAGGATTCATTTAGTGTGTGTGCACACGTGCGTGTGTCTGTGTGTGCGCAAGGTTAGCAGACACAGCAGATGCGTTATTGTCAAAGTACTCATTAACCTAAGCCCCAAGAAGGCTGGGACTATCTCTTATATCTTTATTTTTTGTCACCATATCCCTGGAACCTAGGCCAGTGACCACGACACAGTTGGCCTGGAGTAAGTATCTGCTAAACGAATAAACTGAATTTTGCAATAATTAATCAATTATAGGCCATATACAAAACCATCAAAATCTAAAAAGAAGACTGTACAGGTCACAGTGCAACACAGTCAAATCAATAATTCTTGGTGGCAATTAAAAATACTACATAGATCTTTCTTGTCATGGACAGGTCTCCCCCCCCCCCCCAATTTTTTTTTTCAGTTTATTGATTTATTTAGAGAGAAAGAGAGAGAGGGAAAGACAGTGATTCCCAAACAGGTTCTATGCTGCCAGCATAGGGCCCAACGTAGGGCTCGATCTCATGCACTGAACCTTGACATCATGACCTGAGCTGAAATCAAGAGTCAGACACTTAACCGACTGAGCCACCCAGGTGCCCCTCCAAAAATTTTAAGTAGTCATATAACCTTATTTGTGTAAAAAAAGAGAGGAAAAAAGTCTCAAATGATATGTGATATGCACACACACTCTTAGTATGAACAAACATTTCTACAGTGTTTATTATGTGTCAGTTACTATCTGAAATGCTTCATAGATCTATTTACTCATAATCTTTTCAACAACCTTACAAGCAGGTACTACTATTATGCTACTTTTACCATAATACGGTATGGAAACTGAGGCACAGAGAGATTATCTAGTTTGCCCAAGGTTATACAACCAGGCAGCAACAGAGACTGAACATGGACCCAGGCTTCAGGGTTTGTGTTCTTAACCATTATACCATGCTGTCCCTTACATGGGGGCATGTGTTTGTAAATGCACAGACACAGACATATATAAGGGTGCAAACTAACTGTTAATGAGTGATTATCTCAGGGGAAGGAAATACGATGGAGGGGAGGAGAGGAGAGGAGGTATGGAGAATTTCAACTTGATATCCTACATATTTCCATATTATTTCACTTAAAAAAAACCATAGTGAGCATGTATTCACGTACAGCTTAGCTACTTTTTAAATTATGTCAAAAGTGCAGGTTATAGATACCATTCATGAAAAACACTTACCTGTGCATTAAAAAGCCTGCCAAGGTTTACAGTGAACATTGATCGTATTAGATCTGAGAACAGAGGTAATTTTGCTTTCAGTAATTACTGTTTGATTTTTTTTCCTTTTTATGAGATATCATTCCTCTTTCTTTTTCTTTTCTTTTTCTTTTTACAAAAGGCAAATAGGATACATATTAAAGCATTTTTTTCCTCTGCATTTTTAAACATTTTTTGATATCTGCCACCAGTTATACAGAGCTAATTCTAAAAGAAGATGAAATCTGATTTAGCACAGAATTAGAAATTAGTTCTTTTGCATTCAGTAGGCCAATTATTTCATCGTGTTCTTTGGGAAATACCTCAATGCCACATGACCGCATTTGAGACTGCTAGCTTAGTGTGTGTGACTGGATGGCTGTATCTAAGCCACAGCTAAATGTACCTGGTGCCCAGTGGCAACAAACAGGCTACGTGGTGAAGGGGAGGGAGCTGTGAGTAACTAACTACACACTCGGATTCAGGACAGCCTGCCAAAAAGGAAGATCAGCTGAAAAGATATTAGATTTTACATGGGTGTTTACTTACTGTGTTAAAAAAAAAAAAAGGTTGCTTTAAAACAACTGCGTTCCCCCTTGTACTTTATTTTTATTTTTATTTTTTTTAATTTTTTTTTCAACGTTTTTAATTTATTTTTGGGACAGAGAGAGACAGAGCATGAACGGGGGAGGGGCAGAGAGAGAGGGAGACACAGAATCGGAAACAGGCTCCAGGCTCCGAGCCATCAGCCCAGAGCCTGACGCGGGGCTCGAACTCACGGACTGCGAGATCGTGACCTGGCTGAAGTCGGACGCTTAACCGACTGCGCCACCCAGGCGCCCCATTCCCCCCCTTGTACTTTAAAGTCATCTGGGAAACTTTAGAAAGAACCTCTGTTTGGCATGCCTGGGTTGCTCAGTTGGTTGAGCGTCTGATTCTTGATTTCAACCAAGGTCATGATCCCAGGGTCGTGGGATCGAGCCCTGCGTGAGGCTCTGTGCTGGGTGTGGACCCTGCTGGAGATTCTTTCTCTCTATCCCACTTGCACTCCTCTTTCTTTCCCTCTCTCTCTCAAAGAAAAAAAAAAGGACCTCTGTTTGGGCCCCCTCCCTGGTTCTGTTAAACATGACTTTCTGGAGGCAGGATGTGGGCATCGGTAAGTTTCACAAACTCCTTGGTATGTTTCATAACCAGGATAGAGAAGCAAAGGATTAACAGACTTTCTGGTTTGAGTTTTATGTGGTGATTTTAATAAATAGTTATTTCTTGCTCATAAAAGAAAGAGATAGCATGTAACAGCTTAACTATGGCATGATTCAGGGGTTGTGCACACTGCTGTCAGCTGTGTGCTGACACAGGGAAAAATACAAACAGGTTCCGCTATTCTGAGAGGTAAACAGATGCCCTTTGAAAGCAAAACCTTCAGACCTGAAGACATGAGGTAAAAGTCACATGGGCAGATGGCTGGGCCAATACCACGGTCTCAGATTTGTGACTTTATATATTAAGTGTGTTACCATAAATGGAAGCAGCAGGCTCTTACCTATTAAAAATTGCCTGTAAGGCCTCCTCGAAACGGCGAAGAACTTTAGGTGGAGTTGGCCACTTCACATGCTTCCCGTAGTCCTTCATGCTCTTGACACCATGGAAGCGTCTGGCAACCTCGTGAATGTAGGACTTCACTTTGTAACGTCGGTAATATCTGATAATCGTCAGAGCTGCCTTGGTTCTCTTGTACCGCATGCGGGCCAGCGTGCCTCGCCACACCTTCACAACGGAGAAAGAAAGAGAAAAGTGTTGCTGGCTGGCTCAGTTAGTAGTACATGACTTTGAAATTGTATACGCTCCTCTACTTATGCAGTACCAATGTGGGATCTTGCGTATTGCCAACAAAATCAGGCAGGGACAAAGCACGTCAGTTCCGCCTGCCACCAACAGATGGCGCCAGGAGTCACGTTGGTCATTGGCTTCAGTGGTCTACCTGTTCATGACGTCCACCGGGCTGTGTGCTGACTCTGAAGCAGAGTCCTTGAACAGTCATGAAGAGAAGAAAGCCAAAATGCAAATGTCTCTGGACAAATATATTTTTTTTATTTAAAAAAATTTTTTTTTAACGTTTATTTATTTTTGAGACAGAGAGAGACAGAGCATGAACAGGGGAGGGGCAGAGAGAGAAGGAGACACAGAATCGGAAACAGGCTCCAGGCTCTGAGCGGTCAGCACAGAGCCTGACGCGGGGCTCGAACTCACGGACCGCGAGATCATGACCTGAGCCGAAGTCGGACACTTAACCGACCGAGCCACCCAGGCGCCCCTCTGGACAACTATTTTAAGGATGCTGAAAGGAAGCAGGATGAGTCAGAACCAAAAGCCATCAACGTCTACAGTTCTCTAATGAAACCTAGCTTTACACAGACTACATCACTGGCCGCTAGTGTCCCCTCACGCTGCATTTACAAACGGACTTCTACACAGCCTGTACGGCTCTACTCCCCAGGTGCTGTGTAAATTTAGATGTAATCCCACAATTTAGATGTAATCCCAGGGAAAGGGTAAACCAGATGACCAAGAATCTTTTAACATCTTTTCTGTGCTCAGAAATCAATCACACAATATATAAATGTCTCTGTGCCTGCTTTACCCAAGCATGGTGAAGTCAGAAGTACCTATGCTTTTCCTTCAGGATCCTCTGCCCACATTCCTGTACTTCTCAGTCTCTCAAGTAAAAAGGAATTTGGCATAATCTCTACTTCATTGTTGGCTCTTCCCCTCCACCACCAAAACTTACTCCTTCTACAAGACTTCCAGCATAAACCCCTTTCTCTTCCTTATTTGGTACTACAGTCTCCAAGACCCCAAACTACATGCATCACTTTCTTCAACAAACTGCTCCTACACACTGCCATCACGTTCTGGTTGATAGTTACTGTTGCTAATTAATTAGCCGTTCCAGTTCCTGGGCTGTTGGTATTGACCCCCCCCCCCCATCCCCCCGTCTCCAGCCTCCCAGGACCAAGATTTTCAACCTCTAGTTCAAAGCCCACAGTATGGGCTCCCATACTGAGGGAAAGAAACTCCCTCAGGTTTCTTTCATTTCCTCTTAAATCCCCACCTGTGCCCACCAATTTCTCAGAAAACCTTGTGTAATGCCTCCTTTATTACAGTCATTTTAGGATTTCTTCATGCCGACTCCTAAACTGGCATATCATATGTGCTTGCGATGTTCTCCTTTTTTCAGCCTGCTGCACGATACGGATAGATTTTTTTTTTGCAAGCGACATGTGAGGTCACCAAGGGACCCTGAAGAGGAACCAACGAGTCAAGAAAAGCCATGCTATGTAAGGGAAACACGACACATGAGCAGTTTGCGATGGGAACCTAGAGCTCACGTATAAACAGAATATATAAAGACCATGAGGCAGGGAAACTTGTTTCTGCACGTGGTGTCAGTACAGCAACCCTTTTTAGCCAAAATGGCTCTCTTCCCCGTCGCCAAATCCATCATGCAGATGGCTTTGTTACGCCTCCACCCTAGTGCTAAAATAAAGGTCCCTTCTTTAGCATCTTGAAAAACCAAAAGAATACAATTACAGGGTGGAAGTCTGTGATTCAATTTCTTAAACAAAACACACTTTTCAAAGTTTCATATTGTTGGTTGCTTTTCTCTTTAACAGAAAGGCAATTAAGACTCCCTGGAGCCATAGCTGTATAGGAAATCAATTTTTAATTTTTAAGGAGGGTTCACAGAGTTTCTCATTAAAATGTTTTTGGTTTAATTCTTTAGTAATTTGTGGGGGGAAAAGCATTTTATAAGTAAGTGCTTCTTCAGGGGGAGGTTTTAACGTTTAACAACATTTCATCTTTGTTTTTGGCTTCTTTGGGTTTTGCCTAGTTAAAAAAGTCAGATGGTATTTTACAAATCAAATGCTGATTTAAAAAGATAGCAGCTTTGGGGCACCTGGGTGGCCCAGTCGGTTGAGCGTCCGACTTCAGCTCAGGTCGCGATCTCACCGTTCGTGATTTCGAGCCCCGCGTCAGGCTCTGGGCTGATGGCTCGGAGCCTGGAGCCTGCTTCCGATTCTGTGTCTCCCTCTCTCTCTGCCCCTCCCCCATTCATGCTCTGTCTCTCTCTGTCTCAAAAATAAATAAACATTAAAAAAAAATTTTTTAAAAGACAGCAGCTTTTCCTTTCGCCCACCTGATCCCACTGCCCCACCTCACAGTCTCAGTCCACACAAATGTTCTAACTACTGCTTCCAGTAGTAACAAATAATGCACATATACTGTTATTTCTTGGTTGATCCCTTTGGACATTATCCAGATTATAGACATTGGTGATTTGGCTCTCTCACCTCCCTCTTACCTCTCCTTTATCATCCCAATAATAATCACATCAAACATTTAAGTCGATAGTATTTACATTACACGTTATACTAGTATATAATGCACAAATGATTTACATAAAATATACACTAAATATGTTACATATAGATTCGCTCTATCTCTGCGCTTTACTTTGTCATGTAAATCCGTGCTTGCTTATAGTTAATAACTGACTCATTTTAAAAACCTGCTTTACTTTCTATATACCTACTGCTAATTTTTTATTTTATTTATTTATTTTTAATGTTTTTTATTTATTTTTGGGACAGACAGAGACAGAGCATGAACGGGGGAGGGGCAGAGAGAGAGGGAGACACAGAATTGGAAACAGGCTCCAGGCTCCGAGCCATCAGCCCAGAGCCTGACGCGGGGCTCGAACTCACGGACCGCGAGATCGTGACCTGGCTGAAGTCGGACGCTTAACCGACTGCGCCACCCAGGCGCCCCTACCTACTGCTAATTTTTGACAGTGCTCTAACAGATCCATCAAATGATCAGTGATGACTTTTCTGATTGTTGAGTACATCACCTGTCTTTTTCTTTGATATTCCCTGTATCCTTTATGCCCCTTTGGCCTAGGGCACAGTTCCTATCCCAGAAACTTTTTAAACTACTCTTCCATATTGGATCCCCGAGGTTTTGTCTTCCTTTTTCTTGGTTTTCCTCCCTCCAATAGCTTCCAAGAAAGGGTGCACGTCCTGTAAATTTCTGTTCTCTTTGATTTCCTTGAGAGTAAAGCAGTTGTCTAAAATGCCGTGTCTTGGAGGGCAAGAGCAGAGGGGCTGAGAACAGGCTCTGGACACAGAATGCCTGTGTTCAAACCCTGGGTACACTTGGGCCGGCTTCTTAACTTCTCTGTGACTTAGTTTTCTTACCTGTGAAACAGAGATGACAATGGTGCTTAGCTTGTACCCGTATTGTGAAGATTGAAGGCGTTAATACACATAAAACCCTTAAAAAACAATGCCTGGTAGATAGCCAGTACTCAATAAGCACGGGTAGTTATGACTATTCTTTGTCATCAGCGGGCTGTGTTACTTTTTTGTATGTGAAGACTTTTTGCCTCAGTTGCGTGTCCGTGCGTCCTGGAAACTCTAATGAATGTGAGCCATTCTTTCTCAGCCTACTAACTGCCCCCAAATAGTGTTGGATTGGGTATTGTTTCATTCTTCCACCTGTAATGTGGACCAGATGTCCATTATTTATATGCTTTATCTAGTCTCCCGGTTGCCCAAGAGGAAGGAAAAGAGAGCTGGGGCTTGAGGTAGCTGCCATAGAGCTCCTTCCTTAAGAGTAAAGAAATTTACCAGGGGCGTCTGGGTGGCACAGTCGGTTGAGCGTCCGACTTCGGCTCAGGTCATGATTTCACTCGTGGGTTCGAGCTCCGGGTCGGGCTCTGTGCTGACAGCTCAGGGCCTGGAGCCTGCTTCCGATTCTGTGTGTCCCTTTCTCTCTGCCGCTCCCCTGCTCACACTCTGGCTCTTTCTCTCAAAACAAACATTAAAAAGAAAAAAAGAAAAAAAAAGAAAAAGAAAAGAAATGCACCAGAAGTTTGCTTCACCGAGTCTGGGGTGTCTTGTAATCTCGTAGCTTGATTGAGGACAGCTATTCTTTTTTTCCATGTCTTGTGGAGCTTTCTCTTGATTCAGCCCTAATATTATTTCTAATAGGCGCTTCCCCTATTCCTTGGCCACTTATTGATATATCAGAGGCAAGGAAGGATGGTAAACCTTCTGGACTCTTCTTGCCTGAGGGAGAATGTCTTCTTGATGGAAGAAGGGATCCCTAGACGGCGTGTGGATTATTCCAAGCCTTCCCTCTGGCACACCTATACTCAATGCCAACACCAGCAAAAGCAATGAGACTTTTCAGAATTCCCTCCTTGTACTTTTCCATGTTCCACTCTTCTCTTTGAAGAATGTATTGATCTTTTTAGTACCTTCGTTCAGTTTGGTCCCACTTTTCTTTTTCTGGGTGGCATTTTTCAGCTAATGGTATGAAGTTGGGATCTTTTCTTGGTTTTGGGGTTCACAGCATGTTCTTTGGAAGTTTTACATTTTTGTTAATTTCAGCAAATTTTGGGGAAAGAAATTTTTGTGAGCCTGCGGGTATAGTGCCAACTTTATCAGAAGTCCCTTAGACTTTAGTTTTTTTACTCAGAGAAAAAGTAGCATTGAAAAACTACAGAGGAAAAGGACTACATGAAAAAAATTATTCATGTATTTTTCCTTGTAATCTAAGCATATTTGGTTTAAACAGATATACTCCCATAAGAGTTTGTTAGTCTGTGCAGGGGAGGGATGTTGTTGATTTTCCCACTTCCCTCTTTGTTTAAAGCAGCTTAAGCTGTTGGGTTTTTCGAGAGTCATATAAAGCTTGTGACTGTAGAGGACTTTGCCTCATGATGGAATGTCAGAAAGCAGAGAATTAAATGTTACATTCAATAAGCAAATGTTTAATATTTATTTGCATATGTCTAGAGAGGTTCAACGAAAAAACAAGGGAGCCAAAGGGGCCCTTGTTAAAACGGTATTAACATTAAAGAGGAACTAACTAGATACTATGTGTTTTAGGATATGATGCAAGAGTGGAAGCTGAAAGCTGAAGGAGACACAGTGGGATCTGGGAGGGAAAGTTAATCCGAAGATATAAAGCAGAAGGCAGGCTGACAGGGGAGAGGGCCAGCAAGTCATTTCTTAGGTAGGAAAAAGGACAGAGGCAAACAGAGAGGCTGACTCGGAATAGCCCAGGTACAAAGAGAGACCATCAGAGAACAGTGGATACATCCTTGCTACTGAGAGAATCCAATTCCTCTCCTGTGTACCTTTACCCCCTGTAGTTGACTCTGCCGACACAGTAGCCAGAGTGATCCTTTCAAGACCAAAATCAGATCATGTCACTTCTCTGCTTAAAACTTTGCCACCATTCTGCATTTCCCTGATCTGCATTTCCCTGAGTAACAGCCAACCAAAGCCCCCACACTAACCTATAAGGCCCCACGTTCTCTGGTGTGGTTACCTACCCCCCGCCCCCACCAACTGCAGCCACCCTGGCACCCCCCCTCCCACACAGGCCAGCCACCCTGCCATCTACCCCCAGCTACCCCCCCCCCCACTCCTCCACCAACACCCCTCACACAGGCCAGCACCCTCTTGAGTCCAGGCCTTTCTTTCTTTCTTTTTTTTTTTTTTAATGTTTATTTATTTTTGAGAGAGACAGAGAGAGCAAGTGAGCATGAGTGGGGGAAGGGGCAGAGAGAGAGAGGGAGACACAGGACCCAAAGCAGACTCCAGGCTCCCAGCCGTCAGCACAGAGCCTGACATGGGGCTTGAACTCACGAACCGCGAAATCGTGACCTGAGCTGAAGTCAGATGCTTAACCGAGTGAGCCACCCAGGCGCCCCGAGTCCAGGCCTTTCTGCTAATTGCTCCCTCTGCCCAGAATGATCTTCCCCCCAGATATCATATGGCCAACTTCTTCACTCTCTCTCTCTGCATCCTTGCTCAGTGGTCACTTTCCCAGTGAGCCTGGCCCTGACCATCCATTTAAAATTCAACTTGTCTCCATCTTCCCTTCTGGCACTCTCTGTTCTTACCATGCTCTATTTTTTCTCCTGCCTCTAACACTTGACCCTCTGCAACACCATGGAACTCACGTATTATTGCACTGTTTACACTCTTCTCCTATTGGAATGTAAGCTCTACCAGGCCAAGAGCTCTTTGTCTTTTTCGCTCACGGATGATACACCACTGCCTAGAATAATGTCAAGGACACAGTAGCCTCTCAATAGTATCTGCTGAATGAATGAATGTTTTCACCTTCATCTTCCAAGCCTCATACTAAATCTTTTATTTTGGCTGTCATGTTTTCCATTTTCAAGAGCTTATCTGTGTTCTCCAAATATTTCTTTTAAAAGCACATTGCTCTTGGTTAACAAAAGCAACATCTCATTTTTCCTCTCTGTGGATATGAATCATGGTTTTACTTTTTACACTGCTCCCTGCATTGTATATTACTTCTAAGTCCCTTATTCTCCCATCTGTCTTGGTCTCAGCCTTTTGTGCTAGAGGCCTTCCTCAAATGTCCAAATGTCTGGGGATCTTTGGCCGTCCATTACGGAATGCCACTCAAAAAATCTGTGTATGTGCTTTATGAATGGGAGCTTTAATACATAGAGTAATTAGGTGGGGACCATCTGTGAGGAACTCCAGAATGTCAGTGTCTTAGTGTTTTTCCTCTTTGCTGCCAGAATTCTGAGTAAAGAGGCATGGGGTGGGGGTGGGGGTGGGGCGGTGGGGAATCTTTAGAATCCAGATTTTCACTTAATTTCCTTGGTTTCAATGTGGTGCCCGACTCCTCTCCTCCACTGTGCCTGGTGTTCCCCAGAGCCCAGAGCTTCTCTGGTTCTATTTTTTCAGAGTAAGCTTCTTCTACCAGAATGAGACTGAGGTCGTCACCTGGCTTTGTGAGGTCTGGGAGGAGACCTTTATTTTGCTTTTCATACAGATTGTCAACCAACTTCCTCCTTCAGCTCTCCTCCTTACCCTTACCTCCAGAGGTTCTTGGCCCTTTCCACTCCTGAATTTTCTACAGCCCTGTGGATGGGTAAACTGGCTTACCTGTCTGCCTTCTTCTCTGCAGGCACTTTAGATGTCAGCTTTCTCCACCTGCTTGGGGGACTAATCACACATCCACTTACTTCTAAAATTATGTTGATGTTGTTGCTCTTGTCTGTTGTTGCTACGATGGTTCTATTTGTCCTTGTGGGTTTCTACCATTTTTATCCCTTACTGCTCATTTAGGGGTTTTGAGAGGGGTGGATATAAACACAATCTGTCATGTTTAAGCAGATGTTTTTATAACACCATCTTAATTCTACCATGTTTTTCTCTGGTGCATACTTCCTCAGTGGTCAGGCATTTCAAAGCAACATCTGGCTGTCATTAAAGTACAAGATTCATTTTGCAAAATATGTAGGATTCTAGGTTATGCTTTATTAAGAAGTAGGTCAATTATGTATCTTCAGCTTAGTCTCAGAAATAAACACAGGTCAGCTTTCCTTCCCGCCCCCCGCCCCGGTTCTCTGTGTTTTGTTTTTCTGTTTTTGTTTTCTAGTACTCATGGGGGTTGTGCCCTTTCTGTCCTGTTCTCAAACAGTTCCCCAGTACTCTGAATTGGATATTCTCTTGGTTTCCACAACCAGAACCTTTCAAAATTTCAGTTCCCCAGGCCCTCCATGCCTAGGGACAACTTTTGGGAGAAGCATCTTTCCTATGTTTCTAAACTTAAGTTCCCCCAGATAGTTATTCTGGCAGAGTTCTGACAGTTTCTGATTGTTAAAGAGTTGTAGAGAAGAATTTATTTAGGTAACAGGTTAACTATAAGCAAACCGTAAAATCCACAAAATCTATCCACATACCCCATCAAATTACAGTAGTTCCCCCCACCCTTATCCATGGTTTTGCTTTCTGCGTTTTCAGATACCCACAGTCAACCACGGTGTGGAAGCAGACAGTACTCCTGAGGTATCATCAGAAAGTCAATAGTAGCTTAACGCTGTATCACAAGGTCAATGTCATTCACTTTACTTCATCTCATCACATGGGCATTTTATCACCTCATAATATCATCATAAGAAAAAGGGTAAGTACAGCACAATAAGATATTTTGAAAGACAGAGTCCATATTCATATAACTTTTATAATATAATAATTGCTCTATTATTAGTTATGGCTATTAATCTCTTACGTACTTTTTTATAAATTAACCTTTATCACAGGTATGTACATATAGGGAAAAAACCCACAGTATATATAGGGTTCAGTTCTATCTATGGTTTCAGCTACCCACTGGGGATACTGAAATGTATCCCCTGTGGACAAGGGGGAACTACTGTAGAATATGATGGTTGGATCCTATTGTGGATATTTCATGACTGATTAATGAAGGATTGGCCTCTTCTAGGAGTTATTTTTTTAAAAAGACTCAAAGACAGTAACATCTTCCCAAGTTATTCTTCTTCAACTCAAATATTCTATGAAGGATAAAATGAATAAAGACTTAAAGTACTATTTACGAAGTGCTAGTGCCAATGTTTTTACCAGAATAGCAGGTTAGTATGTAACAAGAAAATAAGACTGAGTGGATAGAATTTGTAGGTTCTTGGCATATATTTAGACACAAAATTCTTTAGTTTTATAGATAAATTAATAGCATCTCGAGGACATAGGGGGAAATTAAGAAGGAATGAAATAACCAAAGCTTTAGTCAATAAACAAATGTAAAACCAGTAAAATAGACAAGAACGAACGAACGAAAGAAACAAAGAAAGAAAGACGTGAGTCTGATCATTATAAGCTGTCCTGATGAACTTAGTAGAGTGTGTGTAGGCTTGTGTACTCCTGGTGGAGTGTAATTTACCATCCCTCAGCTGCTTTATCATCGTCTGGCTGACTAACTTGCAAAGTCAGCTGACTTGTAAACCTTCATTTAGGACTCATACATTTTATACACGGCCTTGTCCAGAATGGATCTGGCTAATGGCGGCCTCATAATTCTTCAGTCTACACAATACTGCCTGCTAATCGCTTCTTTACTATGATGATACCACGATCTGACAGCCTACTTGCAACTGTAGCTTCAAGAAGCAATTGGACCTCTTGGTCAATTAGTGTCAGAAGACCAGCTGAGCATTAACTCTATCAAAGCCTCACATGCAATTATTTTGAAGACAATTAAAAATAAAATTACTCCAGCTAACGGGTTAAATAGTTCCGATGAGCCTTTTAGGATTCAGCCCTGTTCAAATGTAAACACTATGTGGCACTGTGCTGAAGTGACTGCTCTCTCTGGTTTGACTTTGTTTTCTTGAAAGAGAGTGTATAAAATTGATAACTCACGTTCAAAATCTCTTGAGGTCAAGGCTATCTCAAATCTGCTTTTTGACAGAGAACAATAGGCTCTGGTCACGTGTGTAGGCATGTGAACAGATCCGATGAGGCATCTTAGGGATGTTTCAGCTTTGTCTGAAGGTGTCTACTGCTTTGTCCACCCCCAGATCTACCTCCATCTAATACTGATAGGTACAAGTTGGGCTTTTACCTTGTGTAACAAATGTCCTGACTTTTCTTCCTTTATGTTTAGTATTTAAAACATGCAGGACTCCTTAAAAAGGTAACCCAGTAGACCTTTGCTTTCAGATGCTTGCAAATGATCTCAATTTTAAATGGTTCCCTAGACCATGCAAAAGCTCACATAATAACTAATATTTGAAAGGACCTGCCAATGGTTCATCCTAACATTCTTTTCTATAGCGTTCCAAAAGTGAATTCTGGGACACAGGGCCTTTGAAATGCTCTCTGAAAAAGAGCTCCATTTTCATTAAATCCAGGAAAGCTGCACACTGTAATTTCTTTTGGGAAAGTCATGATGCACATTTAGCATATTAAAAGCTCTGAAAAGTTTCATGTAAATAAATCTATTTTAACTTTGTTCAACAGAAAGTAAAAAACATATTTGACTACAGAATCCTTTGTGTACAGATTACTCATTTGGAAGGGAGTCAAGATATACCATCCCAAAATATGCTGCTTTGGCATAGCATTATTTTGAGCATTGGTTCATTCTACAAGAATTTCCTAAATTCCTACTGTATGTGTAGCATCCGTAGGGAATATGAAGGAAGAGAGGAGATACCCATGATATCCTAGAAAAAATGCCTATGAGATCTCTGGAAAACAGCTACAACTAATTCCTTAAGAAGTAAGATCCAGTCATGTAACAAAGCTTGAATCCTCAGCCACAGTGAGACTTTTTCAAGAAGTCCAGCACTGCCCAGAGGGACAGCTCCCTGACTAGCACAGTCTGGGGGTGGAGTACAAAGAGTCCTGACCCGGAGCAAGAGGCTGGCATTCCCCTGGACTACTGGGAGAATTTTTCAGTCAAATTTTGGAGGCTTCAGGTTCTTCACCTGAAAAGTGAGGGTGTTGTATTAGCTAACTTAAAAAAGCAAGCACTAGTATTCTGTTAAATAGTTACCGGTAATGAGAAAAATTTAAGAAAAAATTAAGAAAAATTTATTCAAAGTTTCTTTCCAATCCAAAGTACACATGGAATTGACAACCACAATCTTTGGTTTCCCTGTGATTACTGTTACTACTCATAAGGGAAGGGAGAGACAACGTTATTTTACTACTATGTGCCAGGCCTTGTGCTAGACACGTGATGTACATTAAAAATAGGTATTTAAGGGGTGCCTAGGTGGCTCAGTTGGTTAAGCATCCAACTCTTCATTTTGGCTCGGGTTCTGATCTCCCAGTTCATGGCTTCGAGCCCCACGCTGAGCTCTGTGCTATGATTCTCTCTCCCTCTCTCTCTCTGCCCCTCCCCTGCTCACATGCTTGTTCTTTCTCAAGTTAAAAAATATAGGTATTTAAAAAGCACTTCTTGGGGCGCCTGGGTGGCGCAGTCGGTTAAGCGCCGACTTCAGCCAGGTCATGATCTCGCGGTCCGTGAGTTCGAGCCCCGCGTCAGGCTCTGGGCTGATGGCTCGGAGCCTGGAGCCTGTTTCCGATTCTGTGTCCCCCTCTCTCTCTCTGCCCCTCCCCCGTTCATGCTCTGTCTCTCTCTGTCCCCCCCCCCCAAAAAAAAAGTTGAAAAAAAATAAAAAGCACTTCTTTTTGAAATATGCTGTTATAAGTTTCTCTAATAATTCCCCATAAGAAAAACCACAAGGAATATATTTGACTTAAGTTTCTTTGAGTCATACATTAACATATTTCTACTGGCAAATGCTTGACTTTGGGGAACACTCATTTTCCAGACGTGAGATCTCTGCTTCTACAGAGGAATGCAACCCACGTTCACAACTCTTGCTAACAGCCTGGCTCTGGTTCTAGGCAATGTAAGATGTTGCTAGCAGGGTTGTGTTTAGACGAGTGCTCCTCAGTGTGTCCCTGTGTCTCAGCATGCCATCAGTTACCAGTGCAGGGCTGTGTTTAGACGAGTGCTCCTCAACGTATCCCTGTGCCCCAGCATACCACAGTTACCAGTGCTCACCATGACAGGGATATTGGGGAAAGATGTTTCTTGGGGGAAAGAAATAATCTGGACAAGGGTGCTTGGAATACTTAGGGTGAACAAGAAATATTCTTCCTCTTTTCATTTCCCTGTCTTAGACTGTACTTAGTGTAAGGGGGAATAGCATAAGAAAATGTACACTTAATAAGGACAGATACTTTTTTGACAGTTCAAGTTTACACAGGTTGAACATAATAGGATTAAGAAACTATGAAGACCATTACTGGTCATAACTCAATTACCGCCCCACCCCAATACAATGGCATTGAGTGCATGATTTATAAGAGCAGGCGATACGTGGGATCAAATTACTATGTAGTTCATGCTAGAATAATGTGGTGACACAGAAAGAGATGCTACTATTTAGAGAAAGATCTAGATAAAGTAAAATGCTAGATATGCTCAGTGATGTTGAGGTTTTACATTTGCCCACATAGCTGTAACTATTATTATTATTGAAAATCCTACTAGAAACATAATCTTGTAAGAACTCCTACCATTTCTTCCCCCCAAAATATTTTGTAATACAATATTTGAAAAGTGAAGTTTCTTAGTTATGTACCAAGCAAGTCACAACAGATCTAAAATTGATGTCAGTAGGAATGTGATTAATTTTTCAATGAACTTCTCTAGAATCTATTTAAAAAATATTTATATACATATATATGTATATGTTATATATAGATATAGATATACATACACACATATTCATTCATTCATTCATTCATTCATTCATTCATTCATTCATTCTCAAGTTAGTTAACATACAGTGTAGACTTGCCTTCAAGAGTAGAATCCAGTGATTCATCACTTACAAATAACACCCAGTGCTCATCCTAACAGGTACCCTCCTTAATGCTCATCACCCATTTCCCCCACCCCCATCAACCCTCAGTTTGTTCTCTGTATTTGAGAGTCTCTTATGGTTTGCCTCCCTCTGTTTTTATCTTGTTTTTCTTTCCCTTCCCCTATGATCATCTGTTAAGTTTCTCAAATTCCACATATGAGTGAAATTATGTGATATCTATCTTTCTCTGACTTACTTTGCTTAGCATAATATATATTTCTAAAGTAGGCATCACATGCAGCGTGGAGCCCAACTCAGGGCTTCAACTCACGTCCCTGAGATCAAGACCTGAGCTGAGATCAGAGTTGGACGCTTAACGGACTGAGCCACCCAGGCACCTCAAATAAATTTATATTTTTATCTGTCATTTGTAACTCTTTTTCATGAACTGTGTATTTCTAGTCTTTTTAATCCATTTTCTTTCACTTGTCTTTATTGACTTATATGAGCTCTTTATAAATGAAAGGGATGATCCTTTTGTCAATGGTGTTTTAAATCTGTTTCCAGGAGGTGACCTTCTGATTCTGTTTATGGTATACTGCCATCCAGAAGTGGTTTTTCTGTTTTCTTCATTCAGTTTTAGGTAGTCAAATGGAATCATTTTCTTTTATGATTAAATACATATTTTATACAAAACTGGGGCCACATAATAATCACAAAATGCTCTGGAATGGTTTTTATTTGATACACCAGGTACATTTTCCCATGTGATCAAAAAGCCTCCTGTAATGTGATTCTGAATGACCTGATGGTACTCAGTCAGATAGATACACATGGTTCAGTTAACCAATAGTCTGCTGTAAGACAGTTTTGGTGTTTTCTGTTTTTGGCGTATTCTATTGGTGTAAGATATTTTTGGTGTTTATTTGTTTTGAGAGAGAGAGAGAGCAAGCCAAGGAGGGACAGAGAGAGAGGGAGAGTGAGGATCTAAAGCAGGCTCTGTGCTGTCAGCGTGGAATCCAATGCAGGGCTCCATCCCACGACCCTGGGATCACAACCTGAGCTCTTACCGAGAGTCAGACGTTTCACCGACTGAGCCACCCAGGCACCCCAGAGTATTTTCTATTTCTTTTTTGGCAATCATGAATATCATTTTAGTGGTATCATCATACCTAAATTCATGCATATAAATGGTTTACGAGGTTCTAGACACAGAATTGCTGTTGTTTTCACCTACCACATACTAAAGTTCCCATTTCCAAACTCTACCATGTGAACAGTTAAAAAGAAGTGACTAGGGGCACCTGGGTGGCTCAGTCGGTTGAGTGTCTGACTTCAGCTCAGGTTCATGAGTTCAAGCCCTGCGTTGGGCTCTGTGCTGACAGCTCAGAGCCTAGAGCCTGCTTCAGAATCTGTGTCTCCCTCCCTCTGCCCCTTCCCCACTCATGCTCTCTCTCTCTCAAAAATGAATAAACATTAAAAAAATAAAACTAATTTATAAAAAGAAGTGACTAAACTGATAATATATTGTTGCTATGATGAAATTACTTTATTAGTGTTATTCAACTTTTTAAAATTCACCAGCTATTTGAAAGGTTTCTTTTGTGAAATATCTCCTCATTCCTTTTTTTTTTTTTAACCTATCACACACTCATAATTTTACATAACGATTTGTAAGGGCTTTTTATATATGAAAATAAGCCAACCTTTTATTACATTTGTGAAGATTTCTTAGCATTTTGCCCTTTACCATCTCCTGGCCATGATTTTTGGGTCAAGCCAATAAAACACAAGAAGAATTTGGACAGGTGGTTCTGAGGAAGGAAATTTCTCACTCTTCTGAGAAAACATCCAAGGACTTCTTTCTGAAAATGACTCTCCTTGACCATGGAGAAAATGTGGCTGCTGAAATTGTTAGCAGCTATCTCACAACCACAAGGGGGAGCCACACTTAGAACGAAGAGGATTCAAGAGCAGGCACAACGAAGGCTTGTCATCAATTCCGTTACAAATTCTATGCTGGTTTGAATTGCACTTTCTTTTGTTTTCTTTTACTCTCTCTTTTATTTCTTTCTTCTTTCTCTCTTTTTTTTTTTTTTTTGCAACTGAACACACTGTGATACATTTTTGTTTTTTAGAAACAGAAATTTTATATGCTTATGCAGGGATACCTATCAATCTTTGTCTTTTTGTATTATTCTTGTGCTGCTGCTATACTTAAAAAGGCCTTCTCCACTTTAAAATCAAGTATGTGTCTATAAAATGATTTTGTTTCGTTAAAATGTAAACTCTGTTGGAGATGCGATGGGGGAACTCAATCACAAGTGGAAGAGAGCCTTTATTTTACAATCACTTCATGAATGTCAGGACATTGTGTCCATCCCAGTAGATTATCCATAATTAAAGATGTGTGAAATGCTCACTAAAGCTTTGGCTTCTTTGAAATACAAATGAGTTACTAGCTATAGCCATGCCTGTGACAGGAGAAATGTCCTATTTGGATCAACCTGTTGGGAGTGGACTGAATCTAAGTCAGCTCCTACCTGGGCACGCACTTTCATAGTTAATATTGGAAATGAGGATGACTCCTCTGAAACGGTGGTGGTGGAAAAAGCCACTGGGAAGTAATCGGCAGGGGGATTATACACACACACACACACACACACACACACATATGCTAACAAATATTTAATAAATAAAAATAAAATATTTGTATGTACATAATATACATATAATTATATGTATACATACATACACATATCTACACAGACATACACACAAACTCATAAAATTACCTGATTGCAAAAGGCATAAGGTATAGTGAAAAGAATATATACTATGGATCAATTATAAGAAATCAGCGGTTTCATGCAAAGTCAGAGCAAGCATATCTTGAATTCAGAGAACAAATCAGACTGCTTTTCAAATGAACACCAGCATTAGACCGCCTAATGTGTTCTTTGTGTATGTGAACCTTAGAGATATTTTAGGATCATCAAAATCCACCTCCTTTTAATTTTTTTTTCCATTCATCTCCACTGGCTTGTGATCAATATTTCATGGACTTTTCTATAGCTGCCCTGTAGGCATCCTTCCAGAAAGGCAAAACCCAAATTCCAGCTGAAAACCTGCACAGACCTAAACCCTGCTGCACTGAACCTTGAAGAAGTGGATGTGCACCAGCAACAAAGCAACAAAAAGTGAGAGCACAGACATTGTACTGATATCGTTTAATTTTGAGAGAGCACAGGAGGGGGCAGACAGAGAGAGGGCGACAGAGGATCCAAAGCGGGCTCTGTGCTGACAGCAGCGAGCCTGAAGTGGGGCTCGAACTCAACAACCACGAGATCATGATCTGAGCCGAAGTTGGCTCAACGGACTGAGCCATCCAGGCTTTTATTTTTTTTAATTAAAAAAAATTTTTTTTAACATTTATTTATTTTTTGAGAGACAGAGCACAAGTGGGGGAGGAGCAGAGAGAGAAGGAGACACAGAATCCGAAGCAGGCTCCAGGCTCCGAGCCGTCAGCACAGAGCCCGACGCAGGGCTCGAACTCATGAACCATGAGATCATGACCTGGGCCGAAGTTGAATGCTCAACCAACTGAGCCACCCAGGCACCCCTATACTGGTACTGTTTAAAGTGCCTTCAAGATGTTCAAGCTTTTTCTTGTTGCAGCCTCTCTGTGTATGTATCCCCCACCCCTGCTTGAACGTTCTCTCCCCACACTCTTCCTAGGGTCACATCCTTCTCATTTTTTCGGCCTTAGCTTAATGTCACCTCCTCAGCGAGGTCTTCCCTGACCAGCCTATCCAAAATACGTTTCCCTTGCCCTTGGAATGACTGCCCCAACCGAGCCCTTCCTTTCCTTCATGGCTGTACCCAAGGTGTAATAACTTACGGACTTATTCTCTCACTACTCTTCGATGAGAATGTATGCTCTGCGAGGACTCGGACTGTTTCTATTCATCACGGCATTTCCTATGAGTGCCCAGCAATAAGCATATGCCGAATGAATGCTTATTAGCTTGAATAAACTAAATTATCTTTTTTGTAAGTTTAAAAAAAAAGAAGACTTGCTTGTGTGTCAAAAAAGGCCCCAGAGGTGTTTTGCATTCAAGAAAAGCTCGGTAACCTTGGGGTTTAAGAGCTCATTTAAAAGAAATAGCTTATCCTGGTGCATAACTGCGAATAGGTGCCAAGCAAATTATGAAGTGTTTAAGGCAGAAATAAACGACAGCTGCTGGGCAGGTCTCGAGTCTGAGTGGAATTTCTAAATCAATGCTGACGGCTGATACGACCGTTCTAGGATGGTTCTAGAGCAATCCAGTCATCGAGCACGAATAAGTGACAACCTGAGACGCTGCTGCCCATTGCCAGTGAATAACCTGCTGTGTGAAAGTCTGGTTTTCAGTGAATATTCCTTGCACATTAAAAGAATTTCCTGAAAAATATAACATCTATGTCTTAAATAAGTTGGCTCTGTTACAGCTATGAAAATGCAGATGTTCGAAATTAAGTTCCTTCATTCTAGTTACAAGACTTTTCATGAAAAATTCCCCCTTTGGGGTGCCTGGGTGGCTCAGTTGGTTGAGCGCTCGACTTCGGCTCAGGTCATGATCTCACAGTCCGTGACTTCAAGCCCCGCGTCAGGCTCTGTACTGCCAGCTCGGGACCTAGAGCCTGCTTTGGATTCTGTGTCTCCCTCTCTCTCTGCCCCTCCCCCACTCATGCTCTCTGTCAAAAATAAATAAACATGAAAAAAATTAAAAAAAAAAATTCCCCCTTTGCCTTATTTTTCTTCTTTTGACCAAAGTCAACACCTTAGTGTGAGTGCATTTTATCAGGTGATTTAGGAAAATGTGACGCACTACATCCTTATTCTCTCTCTTAAGGTCAATGAGACTTAAGAGCCCATAAACTCTACTGTGTGTTATTCCTTTTCATGCAAGGCCTATGGGTATGACAGAATCCCTCTATTATTAGAATGAGAGGAGAGAAAAAAATATCACAGGCTGGGAAATGCTATCAAATTCAAATATACAAATATTGTATACTGGTTTTTCAAATGAAAAAAAATCAGATTCCAGTTAATGCATATGGAACCAACTCCTGGTTGGATTACTTCGATGAGCCACTATTCAAGCTCATAGGGTACAGATGACATGAGAAGATACTGTAATTACTACAGCTTTGGCTTTAACTCAGCAGCCGAGTTTTGGCTTTAACTCCGTCTGCTCCAGTTTATGGCTCTTTTTGAGAGGCTATCCAACAAATATTCTGTTATTCCACAGGGGCAGAAAAATCTTTGCTTCTTTTTCATACCTCCATGGAATCCTCTGAGTCACTCCATGATGACAAAGAGACTCCTAAAGAGTCTTAAAGTTTCCATGTCTTTAGAAGTTTATCTCCTAAGTAAAAAATCATGGAACAAATCCTTTAGGATCAACACTTTCAGGAACATATTTATTTGGCCTGACTAAGTCCATAACAGACATAGCTCCTTGACTTACCAAATAAGAACTATAGAAAATGGTCTTATTACTAAATAGCTTTGCTTTTAGTCTTGGATTTTATTCCCCCTCCCAAATAAGTATATTATTAGTTTGGCTATAAGTCACTGTCACCTACAGAGAACAATGTGCTAGGTTATATTATTACAGCAAATATTTATTCCTTCCCTCCTGACATCCATGGGCCATCCCAGTGATATGATCTGCTTTGGTCATGGGATATAAATGCAGATAACCTGAACAGCTTGAAATGTGCTTGTGTGGTCAACCTTAACCTCTTAGGCTTTGCCATCACCATGAGAACATGCCCCACAGATCTACTAACTTCAGAAAAATGACCAATATGTGGAGCCAATCTATACTCCACCTGTGGCCTGAGATGGGATGGCCATATCCCAGATGCATGAGGAAGAAATACATTCTGACTGCTGTATCCATTAAGTTTTAGGATGATGTGCTAGGCTGAATAATGGACCCTTATTTATTTTGAAAGAGAGGAGAGTGAGTGTGAGCAAGGGAGGGTCAGAAAGAGGGAGGGAGGGAGGGAGGGAGGGAGGGAGAGGGAGAGGGAGAGAGAGGGAGAGGGAGAGGGAGAGGAGAGGGAGAGGGAGAGAGAGAGAGAGAGAGAGAGAGAGAGAATCCCAAGTGTCACGGGGTTCAAACTGACAAACCATGAGATCATGACCTGAGCCGAAATCAAGAGTCAGACATTTAATCAACTGTGCCACCCAGGTGCGCCCCCTACCCCCCACCGCTGAAGAGACTTCTACCTCTTAATCCCTGGAACCTGTAAACGTTACCTCAAATGGAAAAAAAAGGACTTCAAAGATATGATTTGGGTAAGAATCTTGAAATGCATAGATTTCCTAGATTGTCTAATTGGAACCTAAATGGGAACACATGTATGTTTATAAGAGGGAGGCAGTGGGAGAGCCGAAGACAGAAGAGGAGGCAGCCTTGTGACTGTGGACACAGAAATTGCAGCCACGAGCCATGGATGTGGGCAGCTACCAGAAGCAGGAACAGGCACACAGTGGATCACCCCCTATAACCATCAGGGAGGACAAGGCCCTGGCCACGCCCTGATTTGGGCCCAGGGACACTGATCTCACACTTGCGGCCTCCAGAACTGTAAGAGAATCAATGTGTTTTTAAGCCACCAAAAATTGGTGATAATTTTTTACAGTAGCCCTAGGAAATTAATACAGGCAGAGTGTGGCATAACTGTGGCAATAGTTAACCGATACAAACCCAAACCAATATTGCTAATAATATTAGTATTGATGACATCAATGTTAATATTAATAGTGAACCCGTGGCATTTACCACATGCTAGGCATTGTTCAAAGTATGCTGAATATGTTAACTCACAACCACACTGTGAGGTGGGTATTATTTTCCCTTCATAGATGAGGAAACTGAAGCACAGAGGCCTGAAAGCATCCCCTCCCCCGTCCCCCGTAAGCGTTGAAGCTGAGAGTGGAACCGAGTGCCATGTGGTTGACTGAAGTGAATAGCTACCTGCTGGTCAGGCAGGGGTGCAGTCTAGGAATCACACAGAAGCGAGTGATGTTCTTCAACTCTGGCAGCAGAGTTAAAGTGCAAAGTTTGTCTTTCCCAGTTGGGAACAGCTCTTGTGCCTACTAATTAATCACTCCATTTGCTTGGTATTCTGAAGGTATCTCATTTAAATGCACTTGAATAGATCATAAGTACAAATAAATATCTTTGATTTCCTACAGAACGTAACTAATATGAAACTTTATAAATCCCGAAGCACCTAGTATTGAGTAATGATAATATAATTACACTACTGACAAATGCCACCCAGTGTCACTGTGTTGGGGCCCTGGGTAAAATAGAAACAAGGGTAAAGACACTGCTGCCCTCAACAACTTGCTATCTAGTTAAGGAGATAAGGCAAATGTGCAAAATTAATAGATGATCTACAGCCTACAGACATAATAGGAGTCAGCAGGAATTCTGGAGCTGAAAACTTCTTTTTCTTAAAAAAAGTTTATTTATTTTTGAGAAGGGAAGGGAGAGAGGGAGGGAGGGAGGGAGGGAGGGAGGGGGGGGAGAGAGAGAGAGAGAGAGAGAGAGAGAGAGAGAGAGAGAGAGAGAGAAGGGATGTGTGTGCAAACAGGGGAGGAGCAGACAGAGAAGGAGAGAAGAGAGAGAATCCCAAGCAGACTCTACACTGTCAGCACAGAGCCTGATGCAGGGCTCAAACTCATGAACCATGAGATCATGGCCTGAGTTGAAATCAAGAGTCAGATGCTCAACAGACTGAGGCACACGGGTGCCCTGGAGCTGAAAACTTCTTATGATTGATCATCTAGCCGAGAGATTCTCCACCCTGGCTCTCCCGTGGCATTCCTTAGGAAGGACATTCATGTGTGCAACACACTGCTCTCAGGGGTTGTAAAACCCCTAATGTGCTTTTCTCACACACTCAAGGAAGTATAAATTTTATAGAAATAACCTCGAATCAGCTCTTACTTATAAAATAATTATCTTCAATAACTTATTATTAGTAGCAAATTACTCATAATACACCTCATACCTAATTGTGATAGATGTGCCCATATCCACATCTATCGTTTTACAGAAAAAAGAGTTGACGATTTAAACCTTACACGAGCTTGAAAGTGACAGCCGGCCCATGGCTCTTGCCTCCCATTGCAGTGACCGCCTCAGAGCCACATCCAACTGACGAATGGGTTCCGGAAACAGAAGTAAAAACAGCTTTATTGAGACTGGGATAGCCAGGAGGGCTTCAGTGAGGAGGCAGAATTGAGAAGAGCACTGAAGGCAGGGCAAACAGTCCATGAGAAAGCACACAGGAGGATAAGTAAGGTCTGCTTGTGAGGTCGGTGAAGAGACACTGGTGTTGTGCAGTCACTGGTGTGTGTAATGGAAGATAGAGCTGCTTGGAGCCAGATTCTGGAAGAGTCTGATCTTCACTCTGTACGTGATGCAAGGGTTTTTGAACAGAGAAACATCACTAAAACAAATGGGGATATTGTACAGAAGAGGGTCAAGGAAGGACACCAGGAAGATCACAGGGAAGTGTTTCAGGGGTAGAGGACCACGGCATCGCCACGGGTCTGCTGATTTTCACCCTGGAAAAGCCCTTACAGTGCACACAGCACGACCACAATTTAAAAAATTGTGTGTGTGTGTGTGTGTGTGTGTGTGTGTGTGTGTGTGTGTGTAGGAGAGAGCAGGACAGAGCCTAGAATGATACATTCCATAATGTTAAAAAAATATTTTTTAATGTTTAGTTTTGAAGGAGAGAGAGACAAAGCGTGAGCGGGGGTGGGCAGAGACAGAGGGAGACACAGAATCTGAAGCAGGCTCCAGGCTCCGAGCTGTCACCCCTGAGCCTGACACGGGGCTTGAACCCACGAACCGCGAGATCATGGGCCGAAGTCGGACGCTTACTGACTGGGCCACCTAGGTACCCCATTCATAATGGTAATAGTAAGTTACCTTTTGGGGATGAGATGATGGGTGGTATTATTTCCTTTTCAAAATAATTTTCTATATGTTAAAATGAACATGTATCACTTTATAATAGAAACTGTTAATTAAAATTTTGGATAGAAATAATGTAATGATAGCTATATGTTGTTCCTATTTATAATCCATTTAAAGTAAAACAAACTTGTGAATAATTCAAAGTACTTTGCGCTTAAATGACAAATTCTGGCTGTATCCTCAGTTCTCCAAACCAACATATTTTCTATGAGTATTCAGTTTGTTTCAGTGTTTGTATCTAGACAAATACAATGAAACCAACTCAGGACAGCTGACAACTAAACATCTTATTTTGAAATTAAATTTTCTTCAAAATACAGAGTCTCATTGTAGTGCTGAATTTGAATAGATAGCGATGTTTGGCAACACTAAAGCTTTCTGACAAAAACCACTGAATATAAATAGTCCTAAATTTTCTTTAGTAATGAATAAAGCCCCAGAATGGAATGACTCATTAGATCCTCCTCAGTATATATAATGGGTGTGTGAATGCATGTGAGTGGAGGGGTGTGTGTGTGGATATTTCTAGAATTAGCAGTGTGGCTAAAAAGGAATCATATGGAACATCCTGTGTTGTAACATGTTTTCACTTAGCATTTATTATAAACACTTTTATTATTATTAAAGTTAAAAAAATTTGTTTTTATGTATTTTTGGGAGAGAGAGAGAGAGAGAGAGCACAAGCAGGGGAGGGGCAGAGACAGAGAGAGGGAGACTCAGAATCTGAAGCAGGCTCCAGGCTCCGTGCTGTCAGCACAGAGCCTGACACGGAGCTCGAACTCATGAACCATGAGATCATGACCTGAGCTGAAGTCAGACACTCAACCAACTGAGCCACCCAGGTGCCCCTATTATTAATTTTTTTTACATAGTTACATTGTTATATCTGTTCTCTATTGTACAGATATACCATAATTTATATAACTAATTTCCTAACATTTTTCTCGATTATTTTCCACTTTCATGACATGTTGAAAATTCTTCCAATTGAGTTTTTATATTACATTCACAAGAATTTCCCTAGTAAAAATTTCTAAAAGATTAGAGGCAAACTAATTTTAAAGTTTTTGGAAACACATTGCTAAATTACCTTCCAGAAGGTTATCAATTTACTCTTATGCCGACAGTATGCATCTCCTCAGCAACACTGAGTATGATTTTTTAAAAAATACTTTGAGTATTTGACAGGTGAAAAAATGGCTGTTGGCCATTTCCTCTCTCTCTCTCTCTCTCTCTTTTTTGGCAAACTGATCACCTATATTTTTGCTCAATTTTTTAATGAGGTATTAATTTTTTTGATGGGCCTTTTGTCTATTAAAGGTATTTATATTCTGCACTTGCTGAAATAATAAAAAAAAAGGAGTTTAAGGCCACTATATGTCTTCCCATAAAGACAAAGTGAATGCTCTAAATATAGGCAATAAATAATGATACATTTCCCAGAACATGCTGAATATTTCATCAACTTTTTTTTTGGTTAGAAAAACTTAATCGTCCAAGCAGGCTGTGTGCCACCTGCCACGATAAAGAATATGAACAATTACTGATAACACTTGGATTTCTTGGTAGTAGTTACATAAATTTGCTATAGTAAGAAAGGGAATTAAATAAACCTCAACACTGCAGCCCTCACACTTAAACCACATGTATTCCATTATATACCTAATTTGGTAGTTAGTACATACTTTATCATCCATTAAGTGTCTTAGCTTAATGAAGTATGTGGCAAAATTATGTACTTTAGAAAAGTCTTTTTTTCTTTTTAGAGTTTTAAAAATCATCTTTTTTGGGGCGCCTGGGTGGCTCAGTCGGTTGAGTGTCCGACTTCAGCTCAGGTCACGATCTCACGGTCCGTGAGTTTGAGCCCCGCGTCGGGCTCTGGGCTGATGGCCCAGAGCCTGGAGCCTGCTTCCGATTCTGTGTCTCCCTCTCTCTCTGCTCCTCCCCCGTTCATGCTCTGTCTCTGTCTCAAAAATAAATAAACGTTAAAAAAAAATTAAAAAAAAAATCATCTTTTTTGGGGGGGGGTGATTTTTTACATTAAATATCAATGTGGTCACTAAGCAGTAAATGCCCATTATAATAAAACATTTTCATCATTGTCTTTAATATTTGTTGCCCAATTATTTCCAAAAGGATCTGAGGGAGCTTACAGTAAAAGTTCCATAGACAATGGAGTCACCCAAGTAAAGATAAAGGAAAGACAGCTGGGTGACAGGGCAGGGGTGTGGGTGGGAAGGGAGACAATCACCCATGAAATCCAGGGGATCTGAGTACAAATCTGAGCCCGGAGATTCCTGGCAGCAGCAGTAAATGGGAAACTTAATGAGCGGCAGAGATTTCATTATTTAATAAGGTTGGTAATTAAAGCAAATACTCCCTGCACCTAAATATGTTTTATTTATACATAATAATTTTTGTTGAGGAGGAAACAGTGATTGCTCAGCAGTGATTTAACAGTATTGTTTGGCCTGGCTGTGCACACCGTCAGCTACCTGGGTAATACAGCCCTCCTCCAGACAGGCTGTTGGTTGTACACATCCTCTCTGCAACATCTTTCATCTGAGTCTGGAACAGCAATCCTCACTGAACTGTTCAGAAGTTTTGTAATTTAATGTAAACATCCATTCACAGATCACTTCCCCTTCACTAATTAATTCCTTACACACAGTCCATCTCTTGAGCTTCCAGCCATTAAAAAAAGAAAAAGCGCATCGAAAAATGCAGCCAACGTTTTTTTTTTTTTCCCTTCCTTTTTTTTTTTCCTACCACCACCTATAGGGGCCAGAAAATGTTGTCATGGAGACGACAGCTGCTGGGCTATGAGTGACAGGTCTCAAGAGAGAAGTGTCTTGGAAAGGGAACATCTCAAGTTTAAAAAAAAAGTGGCGAGGGGAAAACCAACGCAAGTTCTTTTACTAAGCATAGCAGGGGAGCTCGGTTGAAAGGTGTCTGCAAAGCTAGCACAGAATAAAAGCAACATTTCACCCTTTCTTTCACCTAACATAGGAAATGTTTTCCTTCCAAAGGGGAACGGGTTCCTTTTAAGCAAATCTCAAGCATATGTACATATCTTGGCATAATTACATTTTAAAATTGGGATTCACACTGATGCACCAAATTGGTTGCCTTAGTAATGAGATATCACCCGGGCAACGGATTTGCTGCTCTTTCAGGAGAGCAAATCATCTGCTTCCAACTTATGGGGGAGCAGGCTGGGGAAGGGGTGGCAGGGGTTTCTTACTGGCAGTATCTGAGAGGAGATAAATAAGAAACAAATTATTTTTCACATGTCACCGTTATTTTCCAAATACGCTTTTATCTTTTTTATTCATCAGTTAGGTGGGAGGAGAAAAAAAGGGAAGCTGAAGTGGGGGCATGGAAAGAGGGCGGGAAGGAGGGAAGGGAGGGGAGGGAAGGGAGGGAGGGGTGGGGAGAGAGGGAGGCAAAGAGAGAGGGAGGGAGGAAGGGGAAAGAATGCTCTGTTGTTCTGTTAAATTTCTGCTGAAGCACTTTTATTGTTCTAAGAGGCCTTTGCATTTGCCTGTATGTAAATACTACATGGCATCAGTTATTGGCTTAATATTATAAATCAACAGAAATTTTCTTCGCAACAGTAAAATAAATGACTTATTCATGGTAATGTTACTGTGACAGTGCCGCTTAGTAACACACACAGCGGTAGGGCTTCCGTGTTCAGTATTCATTTACAAATGCCTTACACATGAACAATTCTCCCTGGTTTCTTCATTAAGAACATACATCCTTTCCCATACCTATTTTCATTACCACAAGATACCAAGAAACGTTCAGTCTACTTTCTCACTCAAGGATTCCGGTACTTGGTCTGTGTTCCTTCTCCTCCTGCCCTCTGCTTTCATCCTGATCAGCTTTACCGTGATGGTGACTCAGAAACCAGTGGTCTCCCAAAAGCCCGATTAAGTGGGCACTTCTCGGTCCTTGTTTTGTTGGGTGCTTCTATGCTTGATACTGACCAGTCCTTCTCATCTGAAATCTGCTATACTCCTTTTGCCTTCCTGACTCATATGTCCAACGGCTTGCTAGTCATCTCGACTTGAATGTCTGAGGTGCCCACTGCTAGGAGAAGGTGATAAATACCCCTACGCAGAGTGAGCTTACAGGAGGGTGAAGGACTGACTTAGGTGTCAATATCAGATTGGTCAAAATGAAAAGATTCTGACAACTGAAATTGCTGATAAGGTTAGGGAACAATCAAAACTCTCATATGTTTCAAGATAAATTTAAGTGGGGACAATTATTTTGGAAAGCAACTGGGTAATCCTTGGTAAACTTGAAAAGCGTGCAGACTCTAAAAACCTGGCATTTGCAGTGTGTGTTCTGTTCCTTAGAGAAGGAGTTCTTAGGATGTGGACTGGAGAACCTTGAGATTGCTGAGACCCTTCCAAGGGAGTCTCAAAAGAAAAGCTAATTTCATAACACAAACCAGCAGGTTATTTACCTTTGTAATTTTCATGCTGTCATGAATCTAACAGTGGAGTTTTCCAGCATCTATATCACATGTGATAAACATCACCACTCTGATAGCTAATGGAATGTGAGCTGGTATACTCTTGAATTTTCTAAAATTTTTAAAGTTTATTTATTTATTTTGAGAGAAAGAGAGTGTGAGTGGGGGAGGCAGAGAGAAAGGGAGAGAGAGAATATCAAGCAGGCTCCTCACTGTCAGCGCAGAGTCCGATGCGGGGCTTGAACTTATGAAAGGTGAGATCACGAACTGAGCTGAAACCAAGAGTCCAACACTTAACCGCCTAAGCCACCCAGGTGCCCCCTACTCTTGAATTTTCTAAGGTGGGCTCTTGGGGTCCTCAAAATTTGAGAAGACCTGCCCCACAGAGACTCAGGCACTTGTAGAAAGGAAATGTGTACAATGTTCACTGTAGTATGAGTTGGAAGGATCAACTGAAAAACTGAGTATAATTAGGAAAACAAATGACTCTTTAATAATGAAATGGCATAAAGAAGTAAAAGTAAATAAACTAGAGCTACAATTATGGACCCAGAAAAATTTGAGAAACAAGCTGCGTGAAAAAAGATCAAGTTGCAAAAGACTTTGTACAGCACAGTGTGGTAACAGGGTATCACAACCATGACAAAAAAAAAAATATACTCAAATCAGAGGCTGCCAGCCTTGAATAGTGGTTATTAATGAGGAACCATGACAGAATGGGAGCTTGTTGACCAAGTCCTGAGGACAAGTCCTGAGTTAGTTCCTTACATCTTGTTAGGTAAACAAGAGAAAAGGTTAGTAAATATTTCTATACTTGTTATAAAATGCAAGCTAACTCTAAATTTAATTCTGTCATTGGAGGTTGCACCACAGCCGTGTATGACTGCGTCCTAATTATCCATATGGCTGTTTTCTAAGAAGGGCAAAGAACTTCCCTGTAACATCAAAAGAGCTGTTTCAGTAACTCCAAGGACTAGGACTAGTCTATGTTGATTCTGGAAAACAACATTTGTTATTTTCGCAGAAAAGTTTGTTCCCTGTATTTGTCATAGTTTATCCCTTAGTGATGATTAGCCCACTGCAATATCAATGATCCAGTTCCAGTGAATTCAACCTGTATAAATGGTTCATGAAATACAGATTAAGGTCTGTCCTCCTTATGAATGTATTTTCAAGTAAAATGTGAATCTAACAGAGTGGTTCTCAAACTTCTGGTACCTCTTCTTCCAGAAAGCCTTCTGTCCTCCCCTCCGGAGGGTCAGGGTCTCCCCTCTGGGCCCACCTAGTAGTGATTATATGCCCAAGAGTGTCTCAATTACTCCATTCACTGGTTGGAGTTCTAACACATCTCCCTCCTCACTAGGCTGTCAGCTTCTTCTGGATGGAATACTGTTCATTTTTATGTCCCTATTCAGTAATGAATGAACAAATCCAGCTTATTACTTACATAAAATGCATCTGAGCACCCTTCTCCCACACAGCCACATCTCGCAGTGTTGGGAAGGAGGTGGCAACTAGCCACATACTTCTTGCAGTGTACTGAACAGACATACAGTCAATTTGGTCAAAGGCACAGTTTTTCCTTATTCCTTTCAACATTTAGGCAAGGTAGAGTGGCTTTTTTTTGGACCATAAATATTCCCCATGAATGAAGCAATGAATGGATTGGCACTGGGGGGCCACAATGTCCTCTCCTCCTTCCTGTAATTAAGATTATGCTTTGTCTACAGTCATCCTAACACACCTTTCCCAACCTACTCGTGGCTCAAAAGTCACCTTCACCAAAACAAATAAAAATCTCTTCTCCTGGAGCCTATATTCTCAGTAAAAAAGGTAGAGTCATTGATTACTTTTCATTACTGTATAAATATATATATACATATATATATATACATATATATATATATATATATATATATATATATATATATATATATGTCAAAAGCTGGTTCATACTTTCAACATAAATGTTCCCTTCCAACTGCAGTAAAAATGTATATTAGTTCACATACTTAATAGTAAATGACTTGGACATCATTCGATGTCTACCAAGGTCCTTTGATAAAGGAATTTTGCCAAATCACCTTCTTCCTCTGCGTATGATGCCACAATCACCTTTGTGGCTGGATTTATGACCTTTTCTTCAACAGTGTGAGTCATGCCACTGTGGTTAAAGAGAACAGTGGGTAAGAGTGTGTGCAGAAGGCTGGCCTACGGGACACGTCCCAGTGCTGGCCTTCAATAGCTGTGTGACCTCCAGTGAGTCCCTCGGGTACTCGTGGCTTTAGTTCTCTTTCCTCCTAAATGAAAGTAATACCAGACGCTCATTCACAGGATTCTTATAAAGATCCAGTTAATATATGTAAAAGTGCCTAAAATATTGCCCATCACTCAGTAAAGATTAGTTACTGCATTAGATTTTTTTTTTTTTTTTTAGGGCAAAAGTAATCAATTTCCATCAGTAATCATTCAAAGATAATTATTTTGCTTTTAGTCTCACAAAGAAAATACTTGACTGGTTTTGCAAAGAAGTCAGTGAGCCTTGTTTGAAAATGACGTAAAAGCCCCCGAGGCTTTATGCCGCTGCTTGACCAAGTTTCACAATAAATGATACAATAGGGAATAGGGGCAAATGAAAAACTAAACCAATAAAATCCACTTTTCAGAAAGTGATTCTATTCACACTTTTTCTTTTGGCTGGTTTACAAAATTATTATACTCAGGTCGGTGTCAACCTTTGAGACTATTTATAATTAATACCTATGATCGGGGCGCCGGGGTGGCTCAGTTGGTTAAGCATCTGACTCTTGATTTTGGCTCAGGTGATGGTCTCACAGGTCGTGAGTTCAAGCTCTGGGTGGGACTTTGTGCTGTCAGTGCAGAGCCTGCTTGAGATTCTCTTCTCTTTCCATCTCTCTGCCCCTCCCCCTCTCACATGCATTTTTTCTCTCTCTCAGATAAACATAAAAAATAGCTATGATTGTATTCTCAGTTTTAGAATTTGCTATTTTCACTCTCTGCTTATGTTTTAACGAGCTACTTTTAATCCTTCACAAGATTCTTTTTGTGATTGGGGCTATAATATAACCCAAGCATGAAAATATAAAATGCACATTTAGCAAGTAAGTACAAGAACATACAAACAGTATTACAGTTAATTAGGACAAACCAACCAGGCAGTCCTTGTGATACATGAGCTGCCTTTAAAACAAACCATTTTTAAGGATGAAATGATATGTCACTGAAAATCATAATTAATATGCTGAAGCCTAATGTGTTCCATTCTCGAAGGTGCCTCAGCAGCAGGGCTCCTATCCCTAACAATCTGTGGGAAGACATTTCTAAGTCAACTGGGAACAATAAACACAAGCTACATATTGGGTGATGTTAAGGAAGTATTATGAATTTTAAGTGGAATGATAGTGGTGTGCGAAAGTCCTTATCTGTAGAGACTATAATAGTATGTGAGGACAAAATGGCCATACATCTGGGAATCTTCTTTTAAAAACATCAAGCCAGGGGCGCCTGGGTGGCTCAGTTGGTTGAGCATCCGACTTTGGCTCAGGTCATGATCTCACAGCTTGTGAGTTCAAGCCTCGTGTTGGCTCTGTGCTGACAGCTCGGAGCCTGAAGCCTGCTTTGGATTCTGTGTCTCCCTCTCTCTCTGCCCCTCCCCACTCACATTCTGTCTCTGTCTCTCTCAAAAATAAATAAACATTAAAAAAAAATTTAAAAACCCATCAAACCAAACCAAACACACATAAAAACATAAGGTGAGTTCTAGACAAAATAGAATAAAAACAGCAAAACACTGATAATTGTTGAAGCTTGGAGAAGGCAACATGGGGACTCTTCATGCTCTTCTTTCTACTTTTGTGAGGATTTGCAACGCTTCCTAATAAAAATGTCCAAAAAGAAAGAGAAAATACACCTTCTTTCAAGTTACACTCAAAAAGCGGCTGTATATTAGGCCCCCCAAATTCAATAAATTCTAGAAACTAGAGTTAGTACACTTCACATTCCATGATTATAATGCAGTGAAAGTAAGTTACTAACAAACTAGAAAGTGAAATAAAACATACCCATAAAACATGGTATCACCTGGAAATGATTTTCAAATGTTTATCAATTTTGAGAAAGAGTGAGCAAGTGAGCAAGGGAGGGAGGGAGGGGGAGACAGAAAGAGAAAATCCCAAGCAGACTCCGTGCTCAGTACCCCAACACGGGGCTTGATCTCATGACCATGAGATCACGACCTGAACCAAAACCAAGAGTCGGACACTTAACTGACTGAGCCACCCAGGTGCCCCTGGAAATGACTTTTAAAATATTCTTAACTAGCCAACAGATACATGAGAAGATGCTCAGCATCACTAATCATCAGGGAAATACAAACCAAAACCACAATGAGATACCACCTTATACCTGTCAGAATGGCCAGAACCAAAAAGACAGAAATAACAAATGTTGATGAGGATGTGGAGAAAAACAAACACTTGTGCACTGCTGGTGGGAACGCAAACTGGCACAGCTACTATAGGAAACAGTATGGAGGGTCCTCAAAAAATCAAATATAAAAATACCATACGACCCAGTAATTCCACTACTAGGTATTTACCCAAAGGAAATGAAAACACATTTGGAAAGATATATGCACCCCTGTATTTACAGCAGCATTATTTACAATAGTTAAGGTATGGAAATAACCCAAATGTCCATCGACAGATGAATGGATACAGAATTTGTGGTATATATATATATATATATATATATATATATATATATAATAATAAATGGACATATATGGATATAGATAATAAATGGTAATTTATTTTAGATAATAAATAATAAAATGGACATATATGGATATAGATATACACACACAATGGAATATTATTCAGCCATAAAAGGCATGAGATCTTGTTGTTTGTGACAACATGGATGGACCTAGAGGGTATTATGTTAAAAGAAGTAAGTCAGACAGACAAAGACAGATATCATGTGATTTCACTTATATGTGGAATCTAAAAAGCAAAACACAAAAAAGAGAAACAGACCCATAAATCTGATGGCTGCCAGAGGGGAGGAGGAGTGGGGGGCTGGACAGAATGGGGGAAAAGGAGTGGGAGGTACAGGCTTCCAAATATGGAATAAGTCACAGGGACAAAAGGTACAGCACAGGAATATAGTCAATAATATTGGAATAGCGTTGTACGATGAGAAATGGTGGTCACACTTCTGAGGACAGCACAGCATGTAGGCTTGTTGAATCACTGTCTGCTACACCTGAAACTAATGGAGCATGTGTATCAGTTAGTTCAGCTCAAAAAAACAAAAACAAAAACAAAAACAAAAACAAAAACAAAAAAACAAACAGCAAATACTTTCAAACAGAAAAAAAGAAGTTTAAGACAACTTTTTGGGAAAGAGGAAGTCTAAACATAAAAATAAATGATAACCTATCAGGCCCAACAGACACAGCAAAAGTAGTTCTGGAAACAAATTCCATATCCATTAGTAAATGTGAAAAACAAAAATGCATGAAGCACCTAAAACTCCAGAAGTTGGAGAAAAGATAATCGCCTCCTTGTTCCTGCTCTTTTCGTTCCAAAAAGAAGGGACTGCTGAAGATAAAAGGCAAAATTAATACATTAAAGATGAGAAAATGGTGGAATGAATAAATCAGAGAGCTGGTTCACTGAGAAAAAAAAAACAGTGAAATGCATCATTAACTAAAGTTGATAAAGAAAAAAGACAATGGGCACAAAGCAAATACACAGAGTAAGAATAAGAAATGTTAAGAGGAATGACTAAAGACACAGGGAAGATGAAAAGAAGCCTAAAAGGTTTCTCTGTTCAATTCTATTCAATTAAATTTGAGAACCTGTATGATTTTCTAGGAAAATATAAATTACCCAAACTGATTCCACAGAAGACATAAAATAAAAACACATCAATGATTATGAAGAACTAGAGAAAGCTCTTGAAGAGTTGTGATCTAAAAAATGCCCCTTCTTAGATGTCTTCACAGGAAATTCAACCTGAACAGATCACCTCCAATGTTACTAGATCATTCCAAAACATGGGAAAAGAAGGTTACCTTGCTGAGGCAAACATAATATTGACACTGAATTGATTAGTACAATTCTCAGAACTGATGGCTCAAAAGAGGAAAAAAATTACATGAGCATCTTGGTTCTCATGAAGAAGTAGTTTCACTTACTTCAAATCTATTCTTTTTTTTTTTTAAATATCTATTCTTGATTTTGAAAGTACTCTTCTTAACACAACAGAAATAGATGGAAACCTCCTTCACATGCTCAAATGTATCCACTTCCATCAGTGGCATGCAAAAATAGAAACCCACTAGAAGGAGCACCTGGTTGGTTCAGTGAGTTAAGCGTGTGACTTCGACTCAGGTCACGATCTCATGGTTCGTGAGTTCGAGCCCCACGTAGGGCTCTCTGCTGAAAGATCAGAGTCTGGAGCCTGCTTCAGATTCTGTCTCTGTCTCTCTCTACACCTCCCCTGCTTATGCTCTGTTTCTCTGTCTCTGTCTCTCTCTCAAATATAAATATTTATTTTTTAAAAAATTTTAATGTTTATTTTTGAGAGAGAGAGAGAGAGAAAGAGAGAGACAGAGAGACAGAGCATGAGCAGGGGAGGGGCAGAGAGAGAGAGGGAAACACAGAATCTTAAGCAGGCTCCAGGCTCTGAGCTGTCAGCACAGAGCCCGATGCAGGGCTCAAACTCATGAACCGCGAGATCAAGACCTGAGCCGAAATTGGATGCTTAACCGACTGAGTCACCCAGGTGCCCCTATAAAATAAACATTTAAAAAAATTAAAAAAGAAAAGAAAAGAAACTCACTAGAAGCATTCCCCATAAATTCAGGAACACTTCAAGGATGTCCAATATCACCATTCCAGGAAATTTCACAAAGGAGGTTTTGCAGCAGTGTGGTCCCTTCCCCATAACATGACTGCCAGTTTGAGGGCAGTGGCTCAGAAATACAGCTAATCCTCACAAGAGCAAGAAGAAATTTTCCCATGTGCCATCTCAAAAGGACTCTGGACTTTACATGCTTCTGTATGTCCTTTATCAAACATTATATACAATGTGTTCAAATACTGCTGACTTATTGAAGATCACTATCCTACAATTCCATCCTGAACTCCACATAAAATTGGAAACAACAATCACATGTGAGGTTAGCCCACATTTTGAGTATTTTTATCTCACTAGCTTGAGGTCTTTTCCTCCTTCATCAGCTTTATCAAAACCTCTTTTTCACACTCACATATTTTCCACCCTTTCTTCCCCACTCATTCCTTTGTTTCCCATACCTGCTTATGAGACTGTGCCAATTTTTCTAAGACTTAATAATCAAACCACTACCATCTTCTAATCAGGAAGCTACCCTTCAAGCAAAAAGAAAATTCTACGAGCCTATGAACTTCAGGAGGCCAATGGATCTGAATCCTTAGAGCGTGAGGCTTCTATTATTTCCTGTAAAAACACATCTACAGTTTCACATAATTGTAATAGAAGACTGCCAATTGACTTTAGACTCAAACTTGACTGTGTCCCTGACAATTCCTAGTGCCATGGGTGCTACAAGGTTCGAGCCACATTTAGGAAACAATAAACACTGGGAAACCCATGGCATGTAGCGTGAAGCAGGTCAGGAGCTGGCAGCTGTGGAATTCATGAGCTATAATCCCAGGGTACCCACAATTGCTTGGAGGAAAATGATTAAAGCCTTAAGATATTCCTTTAAGAAAGAATGCCTATGGTTAGTAGCCTTCAGTATGTGACATAAGGGCCTTGAGCTCATAACTACACCACGGCACACTGGAAAGGATAATTCCATTCCTAGAGCTAGGATCAAAGCTGTGCGAGCTGAAATGGTCTCAGTGGCCATTAAGACCACTGTGTACAATCAATTTAGACGCCCTTTAAGAAAGGGCTCATTCCCTCAAATGAAGACACAATTCACAAAGGCACTATCTTGATGGATCGAGAAAGCCACTCTTCAAATCCATCAACCGATTCCAAATTTGTTAATGGCCAAACAGATAAATTTCTCTAATCCTTTTCCATCTCCCTTTGAGAATCCGTCTTTCATATCACCTTATGTGACAATTTTGATCTTGCCCTATGATTCCCTAAAATGAGAATATAAATTTAAAACTACACATGCACCAAAAACAAGAAGGGAGAGTTTCTTGAGGGAAGCCATACTCTACTTCTCTTCTAAGACAGCAACGTATTTTAAACTAAATGGGTACAGAATATTAGAGAATCATGACTCTTTGTAATGCATTTGGTATGAAACTTTCATTAAGAATTTCATTAGGAACTACTGTCTTCTTTCAGGATTTCCCAATTTATGCAATAAATAAGCATCTTATTTTCTGAGAATTAATGAATACAGCATACAGAAGAGAAATAGTAAGAAAGTCCAAACCAGAAAAATCCAACCTGAAGACGGAAAAAAGCTGAAACAACAAGATCAGCTGGGACAGACAGGCCTCACAACACACGTGCTCATTACACACGTCAGCTCAGCCCCGTGTGCTCGCTGCTGAGCTGACTGCTGATCTCTCAGCACCTCCTTGCTTAAAGCTGTAATTCTGAGATCTTTAAATAGTGTCTTCAGTGCTGCCTGGAAACACCATCTTATTTGGTCTCTCACTCAAATGTGATGTAAGGAACACACACACACACACACACACACACACACACACACACACACACCCCCTCAAATGTAGAGGGTAGGTGGGTACGTGAAACAATTGTGTACTGTGAAAGAAACTGAAGTATGACCTTTAAAAAAACCTCACTGGCCATTCTGATTCATTTCTTATGGTGATGCAGAGAGGTATACACAACTGGGGTTTTGCATAAAAAGCTTTTTTCAGCAGTCACAAGACATTCAGGTTTCATGTCATTCAGAAAGGGTGTTTATAAGACTAAAAATATCCAGTGCTTCAGTGAGTCAAGCTCTTTCATGCATTAGCTGGTGGGAGCATAAACTGGTCCAATCTTTCTGGAAGCCATCTGACAAAGGGGACAGAAAATCTTAAAAGTGCATATCTTTTAAACCGAAAATTTTGTGCCTGAGAATTTATTCTGAGAAATAATCAAGGATGATTACTAGTACTTACTAGCAGCAGGAATAGCAGTACGAGTAGTAATAACAATAGCTAACATGTATTGAATTCTGGGTCAGACACTGCAGACCTGTGCACTGAAGTGGGACCTAGAGAGTGAAAAACTGGAGAAACCTAAACATCTAGTGATAGCACATTGATTGAGGAAGTTCTAGTAAATCCTATTAAGGGCTAAGGCAGCTATTATGAATATGCAAATAAAAATTTACACACATAAAGACAGAACAAAAAAGTTTACACAAGAATATGGCATGATTTAATTTATATTTAATATAAAATTATATTTTAAAAATATAAAATTATTTCTATGTTTTTCATCTTCCTACATGAACTTGTACTGCTACTACTTATGTACTATAAAACAATAAAAGTCTTGGAACTCTAGATGTCTTTTTTAAGATGGTCATTTCTTAAAAAAAATCCAAGATATCTGGAGCAATTTCACAGATCTCCTAAAATGTCAAGCATATGACTAAGTATATGATGGAAAACAAGACGCACTAAACAGACCATCTGTAATTCTTGATACTGAATGCTTAGTGGTTTAGATAGTGACAGTGTAGAACTATACATTTTTTACAAATCAGAAAGCAATGCAATTTGTATCTCTTCTGCAGTCTCTGTGGTTATGCAGTTTATTTCTTTAAGAACAACTATTTTGGGAGCACCTGGCTGGTTCACTCAGAGGAGTGTGAGACCCTTAATCTTGGGGTCGTGAGTTCAAGCCCCACGTTGGGTGTAGTGATTAGTTAAATAAAAATTAAAAAAAAAAAGAACAATTTTGGAGGTTCTGGTTTTGGTCAACATCATTGATTTTGCCTCTTACAACTTGCCATTACATTTCTATTAAGGTACAGAAACAGTATGACAATACACTGAAAGCTAGTTCTCACAAGTTAAAACCTGTAACACAGTATGACACTGGCATAGGAATTGTCAATGGAATAAAATAGTGATTCTGAAAACAGACTCAAGTATATATGTGAATTTATTATTAGACAAAAGCAAAATTTCAATATAGTGGGAAAAAGAGGAATTTTTAAATAAACTGGATTAGAACAGCTGGTTTTTAATTTGGAACAAAACAGAGCTGGACCCTTAGATAATACCATGTATAAAAACTAAACCCCAGAACCATAACTTTTTTTGAAGAAACTCAAAGATATAAAGAAAAAAAAAGATAAGACCTATTAAGTGAAAAATTTCATGTCAAAGAGTATACCATAAGTGGAGTCAATGACAAATGATAGCCTAGGAAAAACACCTGCAATAATAAAGATAATCGCTCCCACAAATTCATAAGAAGACAAAGAACCCAACAGAAAACTGGGCCAAGGATGTGAATAAGCAAGTAACAGAAAAGGCAATCCCAAAAGACCAACAAATACACCTTGTCATGAGAATACAAAATTAAAGTAGCAATGAGATATCATTTCTTATTGATAAGAATGGGAAAAATTCAAAAGCCTGGTAAAAGTCACTGTGGTTAAAAAAAAATTAGGGAGGGAAGCCTGGGTGGCTCAGCCCGTTGAGTGTCTGACTTTGGCTCAGGTTATGATCTCGAGGTTTGTGAATTTGAGCCCCACATCCTGCTCTGCTCCTGACAGCTCAGCTCGGAGCTCGGAGCCTGGAGCCTGCTTCAGATTCTCTGTCTCCCTCTCTCTGTCGCTCCCCTGCTTGTGCATGTTCTCTCTCTCTCTCAAAAATAAATAAATAAACTTAAAAAAAAATTAGGGAAAAGAAGTTCACTTACATTGTGGGCTACAAAATGTGAACTGTTTATATGGATGATGATTACAAATATAATATATACCCTTCAACCAACAATCTTGCTCATGGGAATCCAGTGCACAGAATGAAGGCATTAGCTGGGAATGAAAGCTGGTGCAGCCACTCTGGAAAACAGTATGGAGGTTCCTCAAAAAACTAAAAATAGAACTACCCTATGACCCAGCAATTGCACTACTAGGTATTTAACCAAGGGATACAGGTGTGCTGTTTTGAAGGGACACATGCACCCCCATGTTTATAGCAGCACTATCAACAACAGCCAAAGTATGGAAAGAGCCCAAATGTCCGTTGATGGATGACTGCATAAAGAAGATGTGGTGTGTGTGTGTGTGTGTGTATATATATATATATATACACACACACACACACACACAATGGAGTATTACTTGCAGCAATCAAAAAGAATGAAGGGTATTATGCTAAGCGAAATTAGTCAGAGAAAGACAAATGTCATATGACTTCACTCATATGAGGACTTTAAGATACAAAACAGATGAACATAAGGGAAGCAAAACTAATATAAAACAGGGAAGGGGAAAAACATAACAGATTCCTAAATATAGAGAACAGAGGGTTGCTGGAGGGGTTGTTTGGGGGGGATGGGCTAAGTGGGTAAGGGGCATTAAGGAATCTACTCCTGAAATCATTGTTGCACCATATGCTAACTTGGATGTAAATTAAAAAATAAATAAATTGTTAAAAAAAAATGATGGCATTAGCATTGAAGTATTGATGCATAGGATGAAGTATTCCCATATGTATAAGGAAGTCTACTAAAAGTATGGAAGATTTGGGGGTGTCCAGAAAAGAGTTAACACAGCAGGCCTGAGATTGTACCCTTAGAAAGGCCTGCTTCCTTTTTTTTTTTTAATTTTTTTCCCCATTTATTTATTTTTGAGAGACAGAGCACAAGTAGGGGAGGGGCAGAGAGAGAAAGAGACACAGAATCCGAAGCAGGCTCCAGGCTCTGAGCTGTCAGCACAGAGCCCCACGCAGGGCCCAAACCCACAAACCGTGAGACCATGACCTGAGCCAAAGTTGGACGCCCAACCGACTGAGCCACCCAGCCACCCCTAGAAAGGTCTGCTTCCAAGGTTGGCCCTTGGCTAGTGTTGTGTCTGGGAACTTGACTGGAAAACAATTTTACATGCTGATATAAAACTTTCCCTAAATGGTAAGAGTGGCTCAATGCGGTTACACTGCTTGTGCAAAGAATGAAGTTTATGCTAAATGCCTGATTTTCTTCTGGGTGTCTGGGACTTGGGTACATGTTAGGCAGAGGGTGCCTACATAATGAATCCCCAGTAAAAATTTTGAGCACCGAGTCTCCATTGAGCTTCCCTGGTAGACAACACTTTGCACATGCTGTCACAATCCATCTCTGGAGGAATTAAGCATGTCCTGTGCAACTCCATAGGGAAAGAACTCTTGGAAGCTTGCTCCTAATTTTCTCGGGATTTTGCCCCATTTGCCTTTTCCCTTTGCCGACTTTGCTTTGCATCCTTTTGCTGTAGTAAGTTTTCCTCATGAGCACAACTATATCCTGTTAGTCCTTTTAGTGAATCATGAAAACTGGAAGTGGTCTTGGGGACCCTGTGACACAGGTGGTGAGAAGTGGGCAGGCAGAGATGGTAAATGTGGGGAAAGAGAGTAACAAAATATTATTAAAAAGTCACCAGGTGAACCACGACCTCATTTATTTTATAGCATATATGCTTGAATATATGCACAGAAAGATATTAGCAAGGATGGGCACCACAATGTTAATGGTTTGTTACCTCTGGATGGCGGGATTTTAGGTTATTTTCCATGATTTCTCTTATGTTTTTCTATATGCTTTGAATTTGTTTTTTCAATAAGTACACTTTAATCATATAATCAGAAAAATATATAAAGCTATTTTTTATTTAAAAAGGAAATAAAAGTCAATTGTTAGATGATTCTGGTTTAAAATAGCATTTCCTAATGCTGCCTTTCTTCACTTCCTGTTTCATTTCTATAAGGTTACAGAAAAAATAAAAACACATATCACATAAAAAGTTAGGTGGTTAATGACCTATTCCCAGAAGCTGAGAGAAATTTCCAATAATTTTATGGCTTGTGGAGTTGGTTTAAAGAACACAATCAGGGGGCGCCTGGGTGGCTCAGTTGGTTAAGCGGCCGACTTCAACTCGGGTCACCATCTCGCGGTCCGTGAGTTCGAGCCCCGCGTCGGGCTCTGGCCTGATGGCTCAGAGCCTGGGGCCTGCTTCCGATTCTGTGTCTCCCTCTCTCTCTGCCCCTCCCCCGTTCATGCTCTGTCTCTCTCTGTCTCAAAAATAAATAAAACGTTAAAAAAAAAAAAAAAGAACACAATCAGTAGATCACCTATATCCTACCCTAGAATGGCCTGCCTGAGAATTCAGAGGAAGATCCTGATTTCCTGCTTCATGCTTTATAAAGCTTAAGAAATGCAAGATCTATATCACAGAGAAGATAGGACAGCTTTTCCTCCATGGCACGGGTGATGGCTTCTGAAGTAGCTATCCTTTTTCTTTTAGAATCTCCCTTTTCTAAGTAGAAATTGTAATTTCTCATCAGAAACAAAGCAGAGGTACTGTAGAGAGGACAAAGAGAGTCATAGCAGGTGAGAATACATACTGTACAAGAGCTGGCTCGTGGGGCTGGGGGCGCCATCTTTGATTAGCAGAACTGCAGCAGACTAAAGTCTGTGGGACACTGTCAACTGAGGAGGTGAACAACCTGCCAGTGGAGACTTAAGAACAGAACTCTATCAGTCATCAGGTGGACAGAAAGTGAGTTCAGGTTAGGGCAACTAAATAATGTATGTTCTATACCGTGACACTTTAGAGAGCAAAACTAACAGTTATGAGAGACAACAGGCACGAACCAGGACTGTCCCAAACAAATGGAGAGAGATGGTCACTGTCCTTCAGGGCCAAACCCTGAGCCCGAGTCAATCTCTTGAATAGGTATAAAGGAGAAAAACAAAGTATCAGATCTGCAAAAAGAACGACAACAAAAAACATCACTGGTAAGTACTGAAGATCACTGAAGATCAACATAAAGGATTTAAATATACAGAGGAACAAGATGTAGGCAAATAATTTACCATGGCAGACAGAAAACAGACACCAACTGCATAACACAGATCTGAGTAAAAGCAATACAAGAAACAAAACAAAACAACAGTTAATAGAAAAACTGTTTCAGCGTAACAGAAACCCATGGGGGAGGGGAAGGGAAAAAAAAAAAAAAAAAGAGGTTAGAGTGGGAGAGAGCCAAAGCATAAGAGACTGTTAAAAACTGAGAACAAACTGAGGGTTGATGGGGGGTGGGAGGGAGGGGAGGGTGGGTGATGGGTATTGAGGAGGGCACCTTTTGGGATGAGCACTGGGTGTTGTATGGAAACCAATTTGACAGTAAATTTCATATATTAAAAAATAAATAAATAAATAAATAAATAAATAAATAAATAAAAGAAAAAAAAAAAAAAAAAGAAAAACTGTTTCAGGATGAAATAGAATTTAGTGTGCTACTCCAACAGATTTTCTGAGTTCTAGGCAAAATACATGAAAGAGACCTAAACTTAGAAACCTGTTGGCAATTGGGAAGGAAGAGAAAACCTTCATTATTTGCACATGATATAATCAATTCCCCAGAAAAACTAACAGAATCAACAACAGAACGTGTATCTGGATACAGATAAACCAACATAAGCCCATATTATTTCTCTGTACCAACACTGGCATGTAAAAAATTCACAGCAGTAACAAAAACAATCTAGGAATTAACCATGAATTCATAAGGCCTCTCCCTAAATCTAAAGGTCAAAGAAATGATTTAAAGAAGCCCATTTTGTACTCTTAAGATGATTTAATACTATCAAAATGTTAATTCTTTCAAATTAATCTATAAATTCAATGCAATCCTAATAAAAATTGTTGAATTTAATGAATCCCCATAAACACATATTAATTTGTTTTATTTTGCAAAATCAAGGTCTATGTATAGGTTAATCCACCTTCATAAAGAAGAGTAGAGAAGACAACTTATTCTACTATCCACTAAGACATACTGCAATAAAAACCATGTGGCATCAATGTAAAAATGGGCAACTGTATAAATACAACGTTCAGAGATGGAATATATACAATGACAGTTGTTAAGAGTTGCCCCACAAATCAATGGGAAAAGGTCACACTGTTTAGTAGATGGTACTGAGAAAACGGTTCACTATACTGAAGAAAATGAAACTGGATACCTACGTAAAACCAAATATGTAGACAGGTTCTAAATGAATTCAAGATCTAAATGTGGAAGATCCAAGTATACAGTTCAGTGGAGAAAACAGAGGCTAGTGTCTTTGTGACTTGGAGACAAGGAGAGCCTTCTTCAACAAAACATAAGGCAAAGAATTGATTACATCAAAATTAAGGATTCTCTTCAACAAAGCATACGACAGATACAGTTCATGAGAACACCTACAGAATAGAATGTATTTAAAATGTCTAACGTGAAAAAGTGATTAATGTCCAAAATATTCAAGGAATTCCCACTAATCAACAAGAAAATGATGCCAGCTCCAGGAGATAAACAGACAAAGGATACAAACCGGCAGTTTATAGGAAGACCCCAAAAGCAAGCAAGCATTTAATGAGATGCTCAGGTTCAATGGTAACCAGAGAAATACAAAGTAAAAGAACAATGAGATATTATACCTATCAGTCTTGCAAAATTGAGGTGGCTAGAAGGTACGAGTCAGGATGTGGGCACTCGGTAACTCCCACAGGGAGCTGGTGGCCATGCAAACTGGGAGTCCTCCCGGGGAGAAAACGGGCACTGCTTATACCAATCAGGTCTATGGACACCCTATGGCCCAGCAGATTTTCTCCTGGTACGTATCCCACAGAAAATTCTCGCAGAGGCACAAGAGTTTTAAAAATACCCATCTATAACTTTTTATCTTAAAATGGCCCATATGGAAGGTATGGAAATAGGTATGGCATACCAGAAGAAAAACATGAGTGAGTGAATGAAGTGAGAAGGGGGCCCTGCGCAGAATTATGACAGATACTACAATCCACTGAGCTTTACGTCACTACCCCACTCTTGAGTCAAGTGCTGGTGGTGGGTAATGACAGGTGAGGAGGGGGTGTCAAACACATTGACAAAACTTCTGAATTACAAGGTAAAAAAAAAAAGCCCTTTACCCAGTTAAGCTGAGGGAAAAAACTCAGAAAATAACAAGAGACAGAAAGTTGGCTGCTTCAGACATCCCTCCAACTTTAAATATCAGAAGATAAAATGCCTTCAGTTTTGAGGATAGAATAATTTTGAGCTCAGGCAGCCAAATAAATTTCCCATGTATGAAGACAACAGAAAACATTGTAAGATATGCACCGATACAAAGAATATACCATCATGAACATTTCTTGAATCAAAGAAAACATTCAATAAATTTTTGAGAACATAAAAGCAAGAGCTGATCCTTATATATAAAACATAAAATTACCTTTTGTAGAAAGAGGACAATCCTCACAAGCATCTGGGCACGGAGTTCTTCCAAAGTAAACAGTGTTCGGGGTGTTCGAATGAAAATTTTGGTTTTCCCATAAGCCACATCATCCTGAAAACCACAATGTTCAACCAGCTTCTTGACAGCCTCTTTGTCTGAAGGGAGGTCATGGTTGGGCCAGGTGAATTCAGAGATCATCTTGTATCTGTGTGAACAGGGCATATGTTAATGGAGAAAACCTTATGGTCTCAACAGATACAGAAAAACTATTCAAAAATATTCAATAAATTCAAGACATTTCATAGAAAAACAACTTGGTAATGAATTCTATTCATTAATCTGATAAGAGATGTAGAAAAAGACTTTAATAGATACAATACTCCTTCATGATAACAACTCTTACTAAACCAGAAGAGTATTTTCTTAATTTAATACAGGCTCACCTACCAAGAACTTACAGCAAATATCATTCATAAATGGGTGACCTTTGCAAATTCTCTCATAAACAGAAATAAGACAAGGGATACCCCAATCATGGCATTAGTGAGAACCATAAACAAACTGGTATATGATTGGGGAAGGAACAAAATGAACATTATGACTTGCTTCAGAGGAAATCAAGCAGATTTGCAGATAAACACTATTATCACTAAAAGAAAACCAAGCATATAAGATCAATACACAAAAGCAAATTGTGTTTCTAGGTGCAAGCAGCCATGTTGGCCCCTCGTAAGGTGGCTCACTACACACCAGCTTCTCAGTAATGAAACTGAGCAAGAGTCACAGCCTGCTTTCAAAAGTGACATTCTAGGGGCATGTGGGTGGCTCAGTCAGTTAAGCATCCAGCTCTTGACTGTGGCTCAGGTCATGATCTCACACTTTGTGAGAGCGAGACCTGCGCTGTCATCACGGAGCCTGCTTGGGATTCTCTCTCTCCCTCTCTCCCTGCCCCTCTTTTGCTCTCTCTCTGTCTCTCTCTCAAAATAAAGAAACTTTGAAAAAAGTGACATTCTATTACTTCTGCCACCGGGAGGGGATTACCAAGGGCATGAGTACAGAGAGGTGGGGATCTCTGAAGGCTGGGGCCATCTCAGAAGGCTGCCTACCACAGCACTGTTTTCCCCCAGTGCCGAGTTGTTTACTACATGTAGCCAAATTTAGTAATTTTTTTTTCATATATTACATCTGAATTTTAATCCATAGCAAGAAAGGCTCTCTTCCTACTCAGGCGACAGAATAATTCACTTATGTGTTCTTCTAGTAGTTGGATGCTTTCATTGTCTACATTTAAATCTTTCAGCCATTTGGGGTTTATTTTGGTATACAGTGTGAGAAATGGGTCCAACTTTAATCTTTTGTCAAGTGGTCACCCAACTGTTCCAACACTATTTACTAAAAAGTCCCATCTTTCTCCCTGTGATTTAATATGCCATTTTAATCATATACTAAATTGTTGTATGTACTTCAGTTTATTTCCAGTTATTATTATTATCACAGACATTCTGGTCTGTTTCACTGCCTTGTTCATCTGTGCATCAGTTCCGTTTTGTTTTGTTTTGTTTTTTGAGAGAGACAGTGTGAGTGGGGGAAGGGCAGAGAGAGGGAGGAAGAGAGAAACCCAAGCAGGCTCTGCACCACCCACCAGCACAGAGCCTGAGGCAATGTCCAAACTCATGAACTACAAAATCATGATCTGAGCCAAAACAGAGTTGGAAGCTCAACGGACTGAAACCCAGGCGCCCCAGTCCCATGTGGTTTTAATCACAGACGTCTTAAAGTATTTTTTAATATCTGATGGTCTCTCCTCATCCTTTTCTTTTTAAAGGGTCTTTCTAGCTACTCCTGCATGTTTATTTTTCGATATGACCTTTAGAATCAATTTGCATAGTTTCCAGAGGAAAATAATCACAAACAAACAAAGAAATCCTTGGTGGCATTTTTACTGGGTTCCCACATTAAATTCATTAAATTTATCTATGATGTGGAACTGTCTCATCTAAGAACAAGGGATATCTTTCCATTTGTGCAAGTCTACTCTTGTGCTTCTTGGGAGTCTTTAAATGGCCTTCCCAGGTTTTACACATTTCTTTTTTTTTTTTTTTTTTTTTTTTTTTTTTTTTTTAAATTTTTTTTTTTTTCAACGTTTATTTATTTTTGGGACAGAGAGAGACAGAGCATGAACGGGGGAGGGGCAGAGAGAGGGAGACACAGAATCGGAAACAGGCTCCAGGCTCTGAGCCATCAGCCCAGAGCCTGACGCGGGGCTCGAACTCACGGACCGCGAGATCGTGACCTGGCTGAAGTCGGACGCCCAACCGACTGCGCCACCCAGGCGCCCCAAACTTTTTTTTTTTTTTTTTTTTTTTTTTTTTTTTTTTTTTTAATTTTTGGGACAGAGAGAGACAGAGCATGAACGGGGGAGGGGCAGAGAGAGAGGGAGACACAGAATCGGAAACAGGCTCCAGGCTCCGAGCCATCAGCCCAGAGCCCGACGCGGGGCTCGAACTCACGGACCGCGAGATCGTGACCTGGCTGAAGTCGGACGCTTAACCGACTGCGCCACCCAAGCGCCCCTACACATTTCTTGTTGAGATAACACAGACATCTAAGTGGCTTCTAATCCCTTCTTCTTGATTTATCTCTCTTTTCTTAGATTCCATGACACCATGCTCTTCCTGGTTTCCTTCTGTCTCTCTGGATATTTCTTCTCAGTCTCATTTTCTGGCTACTTCTCCTCCATTACTGGACCCCAAAATGTTGGTGCAGCCCAGGGCTCATAATAGGTCCTGTTCTACATAAACCTCCCCTCCCCACATGACCTCATCTATTCCATCCACTTTATTTATTGTGTGTGTGTGTGTGTGTGTGTGTGTGTGTGTGTGTGTGTGTGTGAGAGAGAGAGAGAGAGAGAGAGAGAGAGAGAGAGAGAGAGAGAAAGCAAGCAGGAGAAGGGCAAAGTGAGAGAGAATCCCAAGCAGGCCCCGCACTGCCAGCACAGGGCTCTACTCAGGGCTCAAACTCACAAACCATGAAATTATGACCTGAGCTGAAATCACGAGTCAGATGCTTAACTGACTGAGCCACCCAGATGCCCCTCTATCCACTTTAGTTTTCAATTCATGAATTTATTATCCATGCCAAGCTCTCAATTCTGAGCTTCAGATGCATACATCCAACGCCTACATAAATCTTGAGGGCATTTTATATTTCTCTTTCACTCTTTCCCACCTCAATGCCCTCAGTTACTAAAGCCAAAATCCTGTGAATTGTAATTTGATCCCTTCTCTTCTCTATCCGTCCTTCTAATTCATCATCAAATTCTTTTGGGTCTACCTCCAAAATATATTTAAAATTCAATTATTCTCATCTTTAAGGCCACAATCCTAATTCAAGCCACCATCAAATTTACTACTATAGACTCCTGAATTGTTTTCCATTTCTTCCCCAATCCATTCTGTATGCTCAGCTGCCTCAGTGGTTTTCTAAAAAGCCGTACATCATTTTTATCTTTTATTGCTCTCCTCTTTTAGCACAATACTCCGATCACCCTGGATTTCTTTAGGGACCTATAATGTGGTTGCCTCTTTCTGGCTTCAAAGCCTTTGCATATGCTGTTCCCATTGCCTCCAATGCTTGTTAATCCACTCCTTGAAAGGCTGGCTCCTTCTAATCCTTGAGTCTTTTCTTGATCTTTCATCGACCATCAATCCCCATTATTCCTCTCTATACACTTAAAAGCCTATTCACCTGCCCCATAGGGAGAGAAACAGAAACCAAATACAAGCATTCAACTATGAAGACAGAGGTAATACACCATATGAAGAAAGGAAACAAAATCAGAAGCATCCCAAATTCATTATAAAACTGGAATAAGAGTCAACATCTGGGCTATAATACAGGTAGTGATGGTGTGTTTGAAGTTTTAGGCACACTGTAGAAACTGGAAGCAACTTCTCTGCCATAGCGCTCAGCTAAGGTGTTCTTCCTTTCTTCCCAGTTGATAAAATGGCATGGACCCCAGTTCTCCAGGAAACCAGCATCCTGAACTTGTGGATTAAAAAGCTGAACTCCTGTGCTTCCTGACAACTAGTATTATCTCCCTGAAAGACTTTAGCAGGTTATCAGAACATTTAAACTCCTTCTCTTTTTTCAATGAAAGAAATAAAAACAAGGAAAAGTGACAAGTAAAAATTTAGGTTCAATTCCAGCTTCAAAAAATCTGTAAAAATTCAGAGTGGAAATATTATTTTTTTCTCCTTACATCATTGGAAACATTAGTCCAATGTCCTTCCTACACATCATCTATCCCACCCCATGTCATACTGTTAATTCGTTCAGTCAGTATGACAATAAAATAAAATGGCAATTTCTCAACTTGAACAAATTCATTTTATGTAAAGTGGATGATAAACACAGTCTGCAGAGTAGAAAGGGACTATTTTTCCCAGATGCATACCCCACCGTCTCATACGACACCCTTTCTAGATGATTCTAGAGAGGACCTAATCTCAACTCACATAATCATCAATTACGTAGACTTGTCTTTCCACAATTCTGTCTTTTAAACGTTAAGTTTAATACATTTATTATGATTATTAGTATGTTTCAGGTTTCTCAACTTCTTTCATATTTTCTATTAGTTGTGCTTTCCGTTTGCTTTTTACCATTTTCTCTTGGATAGACTTGAGTTTTCCTCATTTCATTTTATTTTCTCCTTTGATTTGAGAGCCATCCATTCAACTGTGAGGCAATGCACTGTTAAAGATGGTGGGCTCAGAAGTCAACTGCTCAAGTTCAAATATGGCTCCACCACGTCCTGGCTCTGTGACCTGGGGCAATTTCTTAACCTTCCTGTGCCTCAGTTTCCTCATCTGCATAAAATGGGGGGGTACCATCTTCTCCTTATCTGGTTGTCACCTCCAGTGACTTAACTACATGCAGAGCTCTCAAAACAGTGCCTAGTTCTCTCTCTGCCCCTCCCCCACTCACATGCATGTAGGTACTCCTGCACTCTCTCTCAAAATAAATAAACTTTTGAAAAAAAAAAAAGAAAAACAGTGCCTAGTATATACAGTGAGCACTTCACAATGTTAGCCACTATTATCATTATCTTAATATTTTTAAGATCTAAAAGTTATATATTTATATGAAAATATATGCTTATTTTTTCCTGTCTAGTTATCATCTATATCCTTCCCATAAACAGCACAAAAGTCTTTACTTCTTTATATTTCTCATCCCAATTTTAATTTTTGTTCCAGATTATTACCAAAGACTCCCCCCCCACCCCGCCCCGCGCTTACAGTTGATATGTGTTTAGATGCAACAAAAGTTTTACTGATTTGTTCAATATTACTTTTTGCATTCCATTTTTCTCTTCTGCATTTATTTTTCCTTTTGCTCTAGAAGACTTTTTAGAGAGGATCTAAGAATACTAAACTCTTTGAACCTATATATGTCAGAAAATATTTTTATTGTACTCAGACTCTTAAATGATAATTTGGCACGGAATAAAATTCTAAGTATAAAGTTCACTTCCCCTCACTCTCAAGATATTGCCGCTTTGTCTATTTGCATCAAATGTTGCTAATGAGAAGTCTGATATCCATATGATTCTCATTCTCTGGTAGTATTTTTTGTCTCTCTCTTTTTTTTTTTTAGGAGCTCTAAGTATCTCTCTGTATCTCTTAACATTCTAAAAGTGAACATAATGTACTTAGGTTTCATTTTTTTTTTTAATTTTTTTTTTAAATTTTTTTCATTTTTTTTACCTTCATGCTTTACACTGAAGGTATTCTTTCAGTCTGAAGATTTCTGTCTTTTTTTTGGGTCAGGAAAATTCCTGGCCACCGTTTGTTCATACAGTGCGCGCCCCCTCTTCTCTCCGCTCCTCTTGCTCCTGCTGAACAGGTGTTGGCGCTCCTGGATGAAGCTTATGTACTGTCTGAGCTTTCTTTAGCATCTCCCATCTCGTTTTCTCTGTCGTGAGATCTGGAAGTCTTCAAACTTGATCTTCCAGCTCACTAATTTGCTTTTTAAAAGAAGTTTAATTTTTTTAAATTGTGGTAAAATTTACATGCAGTAAAATGCACACATTTAGGTATACAACTCATCAAGTTTTGAACAATGTATACACCCTTAAAACTGACATCTATTAAGATGCAGAATATCTCCATAATCTCAGAGAGCTCCTGGCTCTCCTTCTCCATCAATTTCCCCACTCCAGAACTCACTCCTGTCCTGGTTTCTATCTGTTCTTGAACTTCATATAAGTGGCAGCATAAAGTATGTATTCTTTTGTGACTTATCTTTTTTCTCAACATAATGTGTTATTCATTCCCTCTAACGCTGGTTAGTAGCCACTGTACAATTATCCAACAAGTTGCTGACTCATTCTCCTACTGATGGGTAATTCTCTCTTCAGTTGTGTTTATTCTGAATGTGTTTAATCTCTAATGATTCTTTTTAAAAAAATTATTTATTTTGAGAGAGACAGAGAGAGCAAGCAGGGGAGGGGCAGAGAGAGAGAGGGAGAGAGAGAATCCCAAGCAGACTCCACACTATCAGCTCAGAGCCCGATGTGGGGCTCGAACTCACAAACCGCAAGATCATGACCTGAGCTGAAACCAAGAGTCAGACGCTTAACCAACTGAGCCACCCAGGTGCCCCTCTAATGATTCTTTTCAATATTTACCTGTTCTTGTTTCTAACTTCATATTCCTATTATAGGACCATAATTTCTCTCCTTCATCTCTCTGAAAATATTAAACAGGCTTATTCCAATGCCATTTACTCCTTGGTCTGATTCCTCAGGGGTGAGGTTCTGCATCTATTGAGATTACTGTCTCTTTTTCATTGTCTGGTCTCTCTCAGACATTTGGCTGTGATCTCATCTACTTCCATAGAGTCCTTCTGTGTACATCTTGGCCTTGGTTGGCCTCTAGTCAAGTGGCTACTGTTGCTTCCTGGGTGTTGGCCATTGTGCCTACGATGTCTCCCTTGTCCTGGCCACTGTGGCAAACTCCAGCACAGCAGATGGGATGGCTTCCTGAATGGCAAAGGCAGTCTTTGCTTAAAACTGCAACCTTGGTTATATCTGGGTCTTCACATCTGTTTCACATCAGATTTAGGAGGGAGTCCTATTTCCAAGTTCACTGAGACCCCCCCCCCCCCCCCCGCCTTCTTGATTCCATAGCGTGGTTGTGCATTTTCTTGGTTTTAAAGACACACAATTTACATTTTTTGGGAACATCAGATGTTCTTGGGGTAGAAGTGGATTTAAGCTTACACTGCTAAGACCGCCATTATTTGAAATTCACAGGTTCTTTCTGATCTTTCCTATTGTATTTTTACGTATGTTTTAGAAAACATATTCCCATCCTTATGGCATGTGTGTCATGCCAAGAAACAAACACACCAAACCCTCCTGAGTTGAATGTAGAACATATGTATGCACTTACAAAATTCCTTGTCTCCTCCAAGTCAAGCTTGCTTGCTTACTGTTCTCTTACCTCAGCTACTCTCCATGGCTCATGGAGTCGGATCATGTGTCTCATGATCACACATTTTCGGTTCAGCCCCATCCTATAGTTACCCAGCCCCCACCCTGCTTGTTTTAATTTCTGATTTTTTTATGGGTGGTAACAAAATAACAAATTCTGACTGAGCAGTTGCTAGAATTCTAAGAATAATAACAGCAGACAAGCAATCTCTCTAACATAATTCTACACTGTTTGAAATCAAGACTCAGAATGAACACATCTCTATTCATGAAAATATTCCAACTTTACAGCCTCAATAAGCAAATGAAACACCAAGTCTAAAGAACAGTATGATTTTAATAAGGAAGATGGTCAGTTTTGAGCATGACCTTTTGATCGATGTCAAACCAAATTCGAATTTTCCAGGCTACTGTGCTTTACTCATTCTAGGGGGTCTCCATTTAGCGCAATCTCTTTCACTTCTGTGCAAAAGCAGCTGAACACTGGTGGAGAAAAACAGCAACGCTGGTCGCCTCACTATCCATTTATAACCTCAGATCTCACACGGACGCTCAGATCTTCCTGGTGGCAATCCTTCCGTATGAACCTGTGCTTTCCCACTCTCCAAAATGAGATTTCCTACTTCCCCTCAAACCTCCTACACCACCCCTCCTTGTCCTCACTCTCCACTCCTGGTCTCGCCTCATACTTGATTAAGGACACAGAAGCAGTCAGATAGGAACATGTTCATCAGCCAGCTTTTGGGCCTTCTGCATCCGTATTCGTATTCTCTTTTGTCCTGTTGCTATGGGGGAAGTGTCCCCGCTCTGACCTAGAGCTGACAAACCTTCCACCTGTGCTTGGGATTCTGAGCCTTGCCTTCTCAGGGATATCATGGTGATGACAATGACCTCCCTTTCTCCTGCACCACCAGGTTCTCCCTCTGTTCCGCATCAGCCCCACCTGCATACATTTCCTAGTGTCTCCTGACCTCACATCCCACTCCTGCTCCTGCTTCCTTCCAGTCTTCCTGCCCTCATTCACGGCATGGATACTTGAGTTGTCTACGGGCACCTGGCCTCTCACTTCGCCTTCCCAACCTGTTAAATCGGGTTCTGCACAACCTATTCTCCCTTGACCCCTATGTTGCCAAATCTAATGCTTAAGCTTCTGCCTTTATCTTACTTGATTGCACAGCAACATTTGATCTGGCGACCCTGCTTTTTCTTTTTGAAATACCATCTTCTTTCGGCTTCTGTGACATAACCCTCCCCTGGCATCTCATCTATCTCACTGGGTGCTCCTTCTCTTCTCTTCGGTGGTTCCTTCCTGTCAGATCGCACAGGATCTGAATGGGCTGAATGGGCTCCTTCTCATGTATCCAGCTCTAAGACTTTATATAGGACGTCTACATTAACTACTCCAGCATCTCATCTCCAGCGTGCGCTTCCTCCTGGAGCTCCAGATATGTGTGTTTAGTAACTTACTTAATGTTTCTACCTAGATTTTTAGTAGCCATTTCAAACCTAATGGTCAACAGACAGATCTCAATTCTGTCTTTGCCCCTGTTCCACGACCTCCTCAAGCTTCTCTCTTACCCTGTTTTTTGTCGGCATATGACACTATGCTTACCCAGATGCTTATGCCAAAACCTAATTGTCACCCTCTGCTCCTCTCTATTCCTCTCTTATCCAGCCAATCCGTGAGCAAGCCTTGCCAACTTTCCCCTAAGACATACCTCAAATCTGTCCATACCCTTGGATATGTAAGAATCTCTTGCTCAAGGTGCTATCAAGCCCCCTTTCCTGGGCTCCTACGGTGACATCCCTAAATGTCACCTCGCTTCCTATCCACACAGCAGCCACAGTATCTCCTCAGATAACCGTAAGATTGTGTTGCTCCTGGCTTCAAACCCACCAACGGGTTCCCACCACATTTAGCCAAAATGCAACTGTTTAGTCTGGATTACAGAATTTGACATGATCTGGCCCCTGTCCACCTCTCTGATTTCATCTTACACCACTGCCCTGTCAGTGAGCAGCCTCCAACCACATGGCTACATTTGCTACGTGACATACCACAGTTACCACTACAGTAGAGCCTTTCTCTCACTGTTCCCTCTGCCCTACCTGCTCCTCTCTCTGACCTTTGTATGGCTGGTTCCTATCAGCATCATCTCCTTAGAGACTCTTCTGACCAACCAATATTTTATCTATTTATTCACATTTTGTGGAATCTGTAGTCTGTAGGAAATGTTCAATGAATGTTTTTAGATAAATAAACAGATGGAATTTAAAGGGACTTTATGAGTCCCAGTTGTCCACTATCATCATCATGACTAACAATAAATAACAGCAGTGATGATATCTTACATATAGTGAATGACTGCTATATGTCAGGTTCTATTTAAAAATTTTTTTTTAACATTTATTTATTTTTGAGAGAGACAGAGAAAGAATGCGAGTGGGTTAGGGGCAGAGAGAGAGAGGGAGACACAGAATCCGAAGCAGGCTCCAGGCTCTGGGCTGTCAGTACAGAGCCTGACACGGGGCTCGAACTCACGAGCCGTGAGATCATGACCTTAGCTGAAGTCGGACGCTCAACCGACTGAGCCACCCAGGCGCCCATGCCAGGTTCTATTCTAAGTGCTTTATAGATATAGATATATAGATATGGATATGGATATGGGTATAGATATAATCTTATTTAATGCTCCAGAAACCCTAAAAAATAGTTACTATTATTACCCCCATTTTATATATGAGGAAACAGAGGCATTGAAAAGATTAGGTGATTTGCCCAAGGTCAAAAAGCTAAGAAATAGCAAGGCCAGGATTCAAACCAGGTAGACTAATTTCAAGGTCTTCGTGATTAATTGCTTAATATTTTGTTGTTATGATAATTACCAATACTGGTAATGACAAAGCAGCATTAATGGAGCATCCATTATGTGCCAGGCACCTAGCTTTTTTACTTAGGCTAATTTAACGAGGTAGTATTATTATACTCATTTTATAGATGCAGAAACAGAGTCGGACATTAAATTTCTGGCCTAAGATCACACAGCAAATGAGTGGCATACCCCGGATTCCAACCCAGATGTGCCTCCGAGTCCATGATCTTCCTCCCATGCTATACGGCCCACATCTTCTCCCCAAAGAATGAATCTTTTCTCACGGCCCATAAACTGCAGACTCAGGGAGAGTCTCCTGCTGACTCTGAGAAAGTCTTTCATATTTGCGCTTCCCTCAACTCTTCCTCTTTCAACAGATATTTAGACTATCTGACACGTGCTGACGAAGCGTCACACACGGGGAGCACTCCGGAGTTCTCAGGGTCTGCCAGGTTCTTTGTTTAGTCCATTCTCACCTGTGAAGAAACTTCTCGTAGGTCTGGCGGAAGGCAAACCCCGCCCGCCGCACCCTCACATTTTCCAGTAGTCCAAGATACTCTACTTGGTGGCGACAGCGCTCATCGTCAAATATCTGTGGGGATTTCTTGTCATTGGGTTTGATGCAACGTACATAATAGGGCTCCTAAAGAAATAAATCAGCAAATGGTAAGTTTCACTGGAGAAAAATCCCAAATGAAGGATGCTAATGTGTAATTAGTGTTAATTGTGTCAAATTAAGCTCAGTGCCTCCAATTTCTCAGACATAAACTTGGGAACAGTTATTCTTCCTTCTCCTTCAAGACTGGAAGTTCTTGTGCATTTAGCTAAAATTTTGCTTTATTATACTCTAGGAATCATCAGGAATTGTAGAAAGGGGATAAAACTAAGGGGTAAACAGTTGAGACATGTAAACATTGAGTTTATGTGTCTTGACAGAAAGAAGGTTAAAAAGTACCAGAAAGAGTAATTTAATAGAAAGAGGCAGGAGCCGTGCTAAAGATGAACTGCCATGAAGAATGTGCAACGTAAGCACAGCCCTGGCACATGGCAAGTGCTCCATAGTGTCAGCCACCATCATCACCACCACTGACATCATCACAGTAGTTTGTGCTTTTGAAAACGAGATTAAAATTTATAAGAAGAGAAGTTGCAAAACCTCCTGTAGGTGTCAGGGACTCTAAGAAAGAGCCTAGCAAGAAATCCCTCCCTTTGGGCCAATTAAGTTTTGTACCATGCATCAGATCATAACTCCTTTTAAGTATAAAACTGTGCTGGCATAGATCCTGGTCTGCTGAAGGTAACAAATTATCACTGGATGAATCAAGGAGGTCAAATGTACCCTACTTGCAGAGTAAAGAGTTACGTTCCCTTCTCTGATCTATTACCTAGCAGACACACAGATGCACTTTAATTAAGAGATAGAGTCTTCTGTAGATAATTAGGCAATTTTGAGCTCCACTGTGGGCTGGAGGTAAAAAGTAGTAGTAAATAATTTAAGAAGTAGGAGAGATTTGAAGAATGTGAAGTTACTTGCATTCTGAACGGAGTGAGTTTTCAACATCTACACAGGAAGCTCCAAGTATAGACTTATCATGCTACTTTCCATGATGAAAAAAGAATGCCACTTTCTTCCTTCTTCTAGGCCCTACTGTATTGGTTTTCTATTGCTGCTGCTGCAGATTATCACGGAGACTGCTTAAAAGCACAAAGTTGAACAAAAATCAAAACGGCTGCACTAACGCTCCAGTGAGGTTGGATCTTAAAGGAACCTTCTTCGTCTCTTCCGCAAACCTCCCTCCTCCCTTCTTAGCCTTTTGCTCCAGGAACCTGGTACCAGCCTAAAGACACGAGGAAGGGGGCTGGTATCACCTACACAACTGCTGTCAGAACAGGCTAGATCCTGTGTGTCCCTATAAAACGCCCCAGCCCCTTCCTCCGGGAGGGCTTGCAGTTTTTGAAGGCCCTGGCCCGCTGCGCAATAAAGCTGTCATTCCCCTTTATCCCAAACTCTGTCTTCGAGTTATACTTCGGCTCCGAAACACAGAGGTCGCTTTTCGACAGCACCACAAATTTAGTGGCTTAAAACAACACAAATTTATTCTGGTACAGTTCTGGAGGTCAGCAGTCTAAGATGGTTCTCGCTGGGCTAAAAATCCTGGTGTCAGCAGGGCTCTTATTTTCTAGGGACTCTTAGAGAGAACCCACTTTCTTATCTTTTCCAGCTTCTAGAGGCTGCCCACATTTCTTGGCTTATGGCTTCCTTCCATCTTGAAAGCCAGTAATGAACAGCCTGTTGAGTCTTTTGAATGACATACCATCTCCCTGGTTCTGACTCCTCTGCATCCTTCTTTCCCTTTGAAGGACTCTTAAATTTACATAGCGCCTACTTGGATAATGCAGGAGAATGTCTTTATTTTGAGGTCGAAAATCAGCAGTCTTTACTCCATCTGCAACCTTCATTCCACCTTGTCATGCAACATAACATACTTACATGTTCTGGGGAGTCAGGCATGGACAACCTTGGGGGGCTCTAATAAAATCTCAACCCCCCACCCCCGCCTCTCTGGACTTTGTCCCAGGTTTCTACCACAGAACTTCTAAAACCCTTGGAATTTCCTCAGTGGTAGGAGTATCTTTGTTATGCTAATGAAACAACTCAGACCCAGTTCCCAGACAGCTCCAGGACAAGGGGGGGGGGGGGGGGAGTGTAGTCATCACAAAAACCCTCCACAGGATTAGAGGGATGGGACTTTCAGCAGCCTGACCTCCAGGGAGGGGAGGAAGGCTGCAGGTTGAGTCCAATCACAGACTCAAGATTTCACCAGTCATGCTTAGGTCATAAAACCCCGATTTAAAAAAAACTCAGACACCGAGGCTCCAAGGAGCTTTCTGGTTGGCGAACATATCATCCCATGGGGAAGGTGATGGACCCTATCTCCACAGGGGCAGAGGCTCTTGCTCTCCGGATGCCCAGACCCTCCAGACCTTGTTGCTCTGTGTATCTCTTCATCTGGCTGTTCTGGGTAGTTAGTGTCAGGATTGAACTGAATTGTAGGACACTCTGTTGGGGTCACAGAGACCTGGAGCTGAAAGGCAGAGCCCATTATTCTGCCTAGCATACCTGCCTCTTTTCATCACATCTGTGGCAGATTTAAAAAACAAATAGCTTTTTGCTGTACCTCCCAACGAGAGGTGAATTTTCCACCCCACTCCTGGGATCTGGGCTGCCCTTTGCCCTTTGTTGTGTCTTACCCAACAGAATATGGCAGAAGTGATACTGGGTTATTTGTGGAGACTCATCCTTGAGAGGCTTTGAACTTTTGGAACACTTCTTCCATCATGTGAAGAAATCCAGGACTAAAAACTAGATGAAGAAAGAGGCCAAGGTATCCCAGTCACCTAGCATATGAGTGAGCCACTTTAGACCATGTAACCTCAGCTGACCACAGCCACCTGGTGAGCCCAGCAGGACTGGCTAGTGAACCCCCCAGATCATGAGACACAATAAACTGTTGTTCGGGGCACTAGATTTGAGGGCGGTTTGTTATGAATTAACAGACAACTGATACTTCTTCCCTATTCTGGAACACCAATCCTTGGCTTAGGTATTAAGCAAAGGATCGATATTGTTATAAAGTACAAGCAGAATCTTACAAATAGTGATGAGTGACAAAACGTTCACTGAATCTGTAATGGAAGATTTATAGGGAAAGACTGCAGCTCCCTTTTAAAATCTTTCTTTTCTTTTTTTTTTTTTTTTTTTTAACGCTTATTTATTTTTGAGAGCGAAAGGGTAGGAGAGACAGAGCATGATTGGGGTTTGGGGCAGAGAGAGGGAGACACAGAAACTTAAGCCGGCTCCAGGCTCTGAGCTGTCAGCACAGAGCCTGACATGGGGCTTGGAACTCATGAACCGTGGGATCATGACCTGAGCCAAAGTCGGATGCTTAACCAACTGAGCCATCCAGCTGCCCCAGTGTGGCTCACTTTTTAAAAGTTTAAGTAAATTTAAAACAACCTTAATGGGATGGGGAAGGGAGGGTGGGGGTCCTATTTATGTGAGGGCTACAGGGCTTTTACTGCTTGATGAATAAACTAAGAGAGTGTCACTAGCACAGCAAATATCAAAATGCTACTAAATCTATCTGTACATTTTGGCAGTGGTGTAACAGGATAAGCATCACATACGGAGAAAGGGGAACCCTCTTGCACTGCTGGTGGGAATGCAGACTGGTGCAGCCACTCTGGAAAACAGTATGGAGGCTCCTCAGTAAACTAAAAATGGAACTATCCTATGATCCAGCAATTACACTATTAGGTACTTACCCAAAGGATACAAAAATACAGATTCAAAGGGGCACATGCACCCTAATGTTTATAGCAGCATTATCAACGATAGCCAAACTATCGAGAGAGCCCAAATGGCCATCAGCTGATGAATGGATAAAGAAGATGTGGTATATATACACAATGGAATATTACTCAGCCATCAAAAAGAATGAAATCTTACCATTTGCAATGACGTGGGTGGAACTAGAATAGCATTATGCTAGCTGAAATAAGTCAGCCAGAGAAAGACAAATACTATGTGATTTCACTCATATGTGGAATTTAAGAAACAAAACAGATGAACATATGGGAAGAGGTGGGGAAGAAAAGAGAGAGAAACAAACCACAAGAGACTCTTAACAATAAAGAACAAACTGAGGGTTGATGGAGGGAGGTGAGCGAGGGAGGGGCTAAATGGGTGATGGGTATTAAGGAGGGAACTTGCTATGATAAGCACTGAGTGTTGTATGTAAGTGATGAATCACTGAATTCTACTCTTGAAACCAATATTGCACTGTATATTAGCTAAAATTTAAATAAATGCATCTAAATAAATAAATAAATAAATAAATAAATAAATAAATAAATAAGCAAGCAAGCTGTATTTATTTTAAAAAAGAGAATAAGCATCACACAGAATCAGGACACTTGGGCATTCACTGTCTCTGCTCTTAACTAACTATGATAGCCTCTCTGGACCTAATTATCTAATTTATAAAAAGAGGATATTAGGGCTTCCACTTCAGTAATGACGGACTAGTTTAAACCAATACCCATGCTGCAGACATCTAGAATCGGCAATTCAAATATTTTAAAAATTTTGCTTAAAGACAGTGGACAATTATGGGGACCAGAATCTAGCAGGACAGTGGAAGTTTCCAGGTCTGAGAAGTCCTTTTTCCTGGGGGAATTTGCCAACTTCAGAGGAAGCAGATGGGATCTGGGTAGAGGTTTTGACAGCCTCAGGGGGCTGGCAGGACAGAGATCAGAGAGCAGGGCCTGAAAAGGAGGAGGTCATGGGTAAACCCCTCTCACTTTGGGCTGGGATCTGAAAAGGCTGCCACTGGCAATGAGGGTGAGTCAGAAGCAGGCAGTCCCTCACAGGGACTTGAAATAGCATAGCTCTTGGTTGCCTAAAAGGAGCCAAGGTAAATCTTTCCTGGAGAAAGATTACATAAAATTAGGTCTCCAGTTATTTTTATAAACAATTTTGCCAATATTATGTTGGGAGCAAAATAGAAATTACCCAGACACATAAGGAACCATGATAACAAGAATTAGAAACAGCATAACAGCATACAAAACAAACAGACCTGCGGGGATCCACATATTGGAGTTAATAGTGAGAATACAATAACTATGCTTACCATGCTCGAGATGACAAAAGACAATACTGAGAATTTTTAGAGAATCAGAAACTATGTATGTAAAAAATGAACTGAATCAAATTAAAAACACAGGACTGAAAAATACAATGATGGAAACTGAGAAGTCAGTAGATCAGTAGACAGGAAGATTATGAACAGCTGAAGGTGGCTGAGAAGAAATTCCCCAGAATGAAGCATGGAGAGACAAAAAGATGGAAACAAAAGGAGAGAGGTTAAGAGGCATAGTAGCTATGGTGAGATGGTCCGAGTAACTCAAATCCTGAAGGACAGGAGACAGAAGGGGAGAAGCAGTATTTGAAGAGCCAATAGCCAAGAGTTTTGCAAAACTGATGAAAACCCAACTAAGACAAATTGAAGAAGTCCTATGAATTGTGAGGATAAAAAACAAAACAAAACAACAACACTACACTCAGAAAGTCGTAGTAAAACTTCTGACTACCCAGGAAGAGCAGCCAGAGGAGAAAAGATCCATTACCTCAAGGAGCAACAAACAGACTGACAGCTGACTTCTTACAAGAAACCACGGGATCCAGAAGACAAAGGAGTGTTATCTCTGAAGTGCTGAAAAAATTGCCAACATAGAATTTTGCACCCAGCAACAATATTCTTCCCAAACGAAAACAGTATACAATATTTTCAGGTAAACAAAAGCAGAGACTCTGTCAACAACAGACTTCAAATATAACAGGATAAAATTCAAGCATAAGAAAAATGGTCCCAGATGAAGGTCAACGGTACAGAAAGGAAAAAAGAAGTGATAAATGGATAAATCTAAACAGATACTGACTATATGTAGTAACAACGATGATGATGTCATCTTGCTGGCCACATGCGTGCGCATGTGTGCACACGCACACACACACGTACACTTATAATACATGACCAAAATAGCATAGAAGTTGAGAGGAAGGCAAATGGAATTAAAATGTTTTATGGACCTTGCATTGTCTAGGAAGGAGGTAAAAGTACCAAATAGTATTAGATTTTTTATATTCAAGAATGGGATTATAATCACTCAAATAACCACCAAAACAATATTATGATATAAATCTTCCAGAATAATAAAGAATAATCACAACACTGAGTGGCAGGGGTCAGAGGGTGAGGAAAGGGTGCCTTCTGAGGTTTAACTAAATATTCTGACTAAAGGACTCATGGGCACATGTGGCATGAGTCTACTCAGGACAAAAACATGGCTTGCCGGGGCGCCTGGGTGGCTCAGTCGGTTAAGCGTCCAACTTCGGCTCAGGTCATGATCTCACGGTTCATGGGTTCGAGCCCCGCGTCAGGCTCTGTGCTGACAGCTCAGAGCCTGGAGCCTGTTTCAGATTCTGTGTCTCCTTCTCTCTGTGACCCTCCCCCGTTCATGCTCTGTCTCTCTCTGTCTCAAAAATAAATAAACATTAAAAAAAAAAATTTAAAAACAAAAAAAAAACCAAAAAAACAAACATGGCTTGCCAACAGAAGTGTCACAGTCCTTGCAGCAGTCCACACAGCAGTCAGGTGACAGCTTAAGGACAAAGAGATAAGACCCACATGGAGCAGGCATGGAAAGTACCCTTGGTTTAAAAGCCTCATGCCCCATAGTATCTAATATCCCTTAATGTAGGTCTGAAGACATAGCTTCCAGGGTTCTTAAAAGGGACATGCTTAATACAGGAGTCACCACAGTCAGGGAAGCCCACATAAATCATCTCCACCAGACATTTGTTATTCTCTCAGTAGAGATGCAATTTGCAAAAAGGGGTAATTTTTAAGTCATAAGAAATGTTGCATAGTAATACTGTCGAGATATACCTTACTGGGTTAACAGGGGAACAGACCTAGAAATTTGACTGAGGTTTAGTTGTGAAGCAGAAGGAACAGAATTTTGTTTACTCTTTGCCCATAATCACCAATCTAAAAGAAAAAAAGGAAAGAGAAATACAAAAGCATCAAACAGAAAGCACTAACGAGATAGTCCATTTAAATGCCACACATAGAAACTACATTAAAAGTCATGTAGAGTAATGACATATTCAAAAGGCAAAGATTGTCAGATTGCATAAAAAAAACAAACCTTACTATAAGCTACTTACAAGACACATACTTGAAACACAGGGTTACAGAAACGTTGAAAGTAAAAGGGTGGGAAAAGATATACCAGCAAACCTGGCCAAGAGAGAAGGTGGTGTAACTGTTTTATTCATGCAAAGGCAAAAAGTGATACAGAAATAGAGAGGCATTTCATAATGATAAATAACTTAAACACTAGGAAGAAATAATAGTTCTAACTTGAACAAGCCTAAATAAAGTCTTAAAATATCTAAGGCAAAAACAGAAGATACAACGAGGAAGAGACAAATTCAGAATCACAGATTTTGGCATTTTTGGCACTGACAAAACTAAGAGCTCAGTAAGAACTGGACAACAATATAATTAGCAACCTTGATCTAGTGGATGTGTTCAGAGTATAACACAAGTTATTTCTCTTTATATAAACAAAATACATACATAAAGAACATTTAACAAATTTCTAAGGATTGAAATCACACAGAGTATATATCCCCTGACCAAATGATACTAAGCTGGAAATCAAGAGCAAAGGATAATTAGAAAAATCGTATACGTCTGGGAATTAAGAAACATAATTCTAGGTGACCTTTGGGTCAAAAAGAAAATTACGGTGTGAATTTAGAAATATTCTGAACTCAATAATTTATAATTATGTGGGCAAAGCAATCTTCGTATAAGGTATTACTGGAGTAGTATAAGTAACTTCACTAAACAAAAACCAGTTAAATGGAATTTTACCAGTACTGATGATGCACAGGAAGTTAACACTAGCCCAGACACTAATGACCAATTAAGGGGTGGGGGGAATCCTATCCATCCTGTTCAGTAATATAAAATCTTCAGTTAAGGAATCTACTGGAAATACTCTCTCTATATTTAATCAGCATTCTATCTCAATTTATAAATGCCGCCTCCTCTCTCGTTTATAAATATCCAGACTGACTCAGCCTAAGAAACTCTAAATTTGACAAATTCAAAAGTCTTATAAAGATTAAACTGAAAGAGTTAATACTGATCTCATTCTCTGGCATGTTTTAGCCTGTTTCTCCCTCTATTTTATGTAAAAAACATTATTTGTGAAGGCACACTGATCGGTCTATGTATTAGCCAGAAGGCACTGTAGTTAGACATCTGCCTATCTAACTTGCTTTGAACACTGCCAAACAGAGTCACGGGCAAATTCAAGTTCATTTAATAATTTACTGACCATCTGTTTAGGGTGCACCTCACGAGATATCAAGAGATATATAAAATTAGAACTCACTCCCTATGTTTAAAAGACTTATAATCCAGGTGGGGAGACAAGGCATGCATTGAATACATTGTGTAGATTCTGAGACAAAGTGAGGGGTCAGGACTTCCACTTCTGGTGGTGGAGGACCAAGCAATGCTACAACCTTCCTGATGAAGTCATTAGGAAAAGCGCTAGACAGATATGGGAAGGGGGGGAATCTTCTCAAATGCATCAGAGAGCTAATAAGATAACCAAGATGAGAGTAAGACTACAATGGAAAGCAGTGGGGCCGGACTTCAGGGCAGTTTTCATCTGGACAGCCACGAGACTACCACAGCTTCTGACGGCCTTGTGGGGCCAGGAGGCTGCAGGTTGGAACCCAAAGCCATAGACAAGGGACACTGGTCTGCAATCCTAAAGGGCTAACCCTGGGAGTCCAAGGTGAATGGAAAACAATTTGGTCCATTGCTGACCCACTCCAGATCCTGAAATTGGATTGGGGTGACCCTGGATTGTCAGAATTTGTCTGATACAACTTTTAAACTTAAATGTTTAATTTTTCTGGATTCTTTTTCTTTGACCAAATTGACCATTTGTATCTTTTTTTTTTTTTTTTTTACATTCAATGTAATCACTACTATATTTGGATTTATTTCTACCATCTTAATTTATCCTGGCTTTTCTATGTTCTTTAGTCTCCTCTTTCCTATGTTTTATAGAACTGATTACTTACTTCTCATTCTGACCTCAACTCATTTCTATTCTTTTAATGACTACATGAGGGAATTTAATATGCATTTGTGTGTTATTAGGATTACAAGCTAAGTAATGTTTTTATTATTTTTCTGAATAACCGATGACTTTAAGCACTTGAATTCTAATCCCTTATCTTTCTAATTTATATACTATTATTGTGCTATTGGATTCTCATCTGTATTTGTTAAAGTTTATTTTTATTTGAGAGAGAAAGAGCAAGCAGGGGAGGGGCAGAAAGACAGAGGGGGAGAGAGAATTCCAAGCGAGTTCTGCGCTGTCAGCACAGAGCCCGATGTGGGGCTTGAACTCACAAACTCTGAGATCATGACCTGAGCCAAAATCAAGAGTCAGACGCTTAACCGACTGAGCCTCCTAGGCACCCCTATTCTAATCTGTATTTTTAATCCAATATTATTTTAGTTTATTTATGCACACCCACCTATTTACCAATTTCTTTGCTCTTCTTTTTGCATTTTAGACTTTCATTTTGTATACTCTTCCTCCGTCCTGATATGTATGTATATCCTTTAGAACATCGCTTAGTGTGCTTGTAACCCTCTCCTCTTTTTCAGAAAGATTCTTTATTGTGTCTTTGTTCTTGAAACAAATTCATTCTCTTTGTACAGAATTTTGGTTTACAGTTCTTTTCTTTTAGCCTGTTATTCTTTTAAGTGGATCTGCTTTTAAGGCATTTTCTTAGTCTTTGATGTTCTGGGATTTCACAATGTGCTTAGATGCAGATTTCTTGTAACTGTTCCAGCCTGGGATATACCAGACTTCCCGACTCCAAGAGAGTGTTATCTTTCATCACTGTAGAAGTTCTCAGCAATATACCTTCCAATATTGCTCTGCCCATCCTCTCCTTTCCATGAGTAACTGATTAGATGCACGTTAGACCTTTTCATTTTGTCTTCCATGTTTCTTAATAGTGTTTCTTTTTGCTTCATTTCTTGGTCTAAGTAGAATCCTGGATAATTTCTCCACTTCTTTCTTTCATTCCTCTATTCTCTCTTCAGCTTTGTCTAAACTGATGTTAAACCTATCCTTGAGTTGCTAATTTTAATTTCTATCAATTGCCTAGTTACTTGCTTTTTCTCATATTTTTAGGCCTTTGATTTCTTGAAACATACTAAACATTCTTATATTGTTTCTGATAACTCCATTCTAAGAAGTTTTTGTGACTCCGACTCTTGCACCTGGTACTTTGTTTGTGTGTGTAGTAATTCTTTGTGGTGAACTCCTTATTTTCCTTAAAACTTTATCTGTGGAAATTCTTGAAGGTCTGGTTTGAAGGTGGTTTCTTGAAGGAAAAAAACCTGTTTGCTTCTATCATATGCTTGGGGATCCCTGGCCATGACCCTTTCAAACTAAACTGTTGATTTAAACTTTTTAGGCCATCCAGGTAGTGTGAATTTGGATTGAAAACCTCATGAAAACTGGCTTACAATGATAAATTCTCCAGAAGTGTTCACTCCCGCTTCGGCTCAGGGCCATGGACCAATATAGGCAGTTTTCCTTTCAGATAATGAGGGATTATTTCTTGCTCACTTTATATGCATCCCTTTGAGGATGCAGTCCTTTGGAGACCTGCCCATGTGTGTGCACATGCACGTTTGTGTATAATCTCTTATTAGACACTCTACTTTGGGCAGGCCCTGGGCTTCACTTGAGGACCCAGCCTTGAACACCTATGCCCAAAGTTACCTACTTCAACAAATCCCCAAAGAGACAGCATCTTCTTTTTCCTTAACTTCTGCCTTCACTCAGTCTGTGGCCTGCATGTTCCTTACTTTCTTATTAGTTCATGGCTGCATTCAAGAAGTGGATTTTTATGTTTTACCTAACATTTTAGTTGTTTTCAGTTGGTTTTAGTAGGCGCTTTCTTGACTATGTTCCCAGCAAATGCATTAGTCATATATATTTTTAAGATCTTTCCATGGTTCTAGATGAAACTGATATCTAATTTTATTTTCTCATATTAACCTACTATGAAGGGAATATTAATCTCATAAAATGAATTGGGTAGTGGTCTTTTTCCTATCCTCCAAAACAGTTTATATATAATAGGAATTATTGGCTTCTTGGCAGATTTATTTTTTTTTTTTAGAATTTAAAAAAAATTTTTTTTTCAACGTTTTTTATTTATTTTTGGGACAGAGAGAGACAGAGCATGAACGGGGGAGGGGCAGAGAGAGAGGGAGACACAGAATCGGAAACAGGCTCCAGGCTCCAAGCCATCAGCCCAGAGCCTGATGTGGGGCTCGAACTCACGGACCGCGAGATCGTGACCTGGCTGAAGTCGGACGCTTAACCGACTACGCCACCCAGGCGCCCCTCTTGGCAGATTTATAAAATGTATCTGTAAAACCATCTGGGCTTCATGTTCTTGGCAAACCTGGGAGAAGGCAGACTTCTGATTAGTAATTCAGAGTCGTTAAGGTTACTAATTTATTCAGATTTTCCATGTCTTCTTGAGTTAATTTTGATAACATATTTTTCTAGAAAATTAATTTTTCAAGTTCACTGGCATAGAGTTGTGCACAATATTCTATGCCTTATAAAATCTCTGTATTATATGAATATACCTTTTTTTCATTCATAATGTTGCTTTTTCTTTTTTATCAGTTTCATTAAAGGTTTGTCTATTTGACTAATTTTTTTTGACCTATTAATTTTAATTTTTGCTATTTAAAAGTCATTCTCTTCTGTCTTTGATTTTCTTTGGGATTCTTTTTCTGGTTTCTTGAGTGGAGAGGTGAACTTAACTCATTTACTTTCAATCTTGTTTTTTTAATAAAGATATAACAAGTGGATCACTTTAGCAGCATTCTACAGATTTTGATAAATTCTTTATCATGTAGGTCCATGTATTTTATAATTTCCATTGCGATTTCCTCATCAATATGTGAGTTATATAGGAGACCATTTTTCCCTCAAGTTCCCAAGCACATTAAAAAAAAATAAAGGCTGCCCTTTATATAGATGGAGACTATATCTAAATGGTTATAACTTCCTTTGTGATCTAGTATGTGGTCAGTTCTTGGAAATGTTCTATGTATACTTGAAAGGGATATGTATTTCCTATTCCCTGGGTGCAGCGTTCTTTTGATCCATTAAAGTTTAAATTTGGTTTTCAACGCTTCTGCCTTCATACTTGTCCGCCTGAAATATCAGTTTCTGGTACAGCTGGTTTAAAATCTCCCACAAGGATTGTGAACTTGTCAACTTTCCTTTCAAAATTTTTTTCAGGTTCTTTTTTTGCTTTATGGAGTTTATGGATAATCACAGCTATATTGGTAGGTACCTAGCTCAAAATGACTCTATTGTCTTGGGTGTTTTTATTTATTGTTATTGATCTCTTTATCTGTATTACTACTTTTTGTCTTAAATTCTATGTTCTTTCACATTAATGTTGTTTTTAATCATTTTTTGGGGGGGGAAGGGCTTGATGCATTCTTGCTCACCTCTTTTTCATCTTTCTGCATACTGTTCTGTTTCGGTATCTCCTAGACAAGCATACACCTGGATTCTCCATCTGTCTAGTCTTCTTAGTCTATTTACATTTATGGTAAATACCGATTATTACATTTATTTTGTGTTTTCTAAAAGTAACGTTTTACTTTGTTGCTTTCCCACCCACCTTCCTGCCTTCTATTGGGCTGAGAGGATGTCTTTATTCCTCTTCTTGTCCCTGTTCTCTCCCTCATTCCCACTCCTCCACGAACACCCAGACTGGGAAGCTATAGCACAGACTGCCAGGCTCGCTGCCTACCTCCTACCCAGCATCTTTTGTTCTGAGGCAGAATCCTTACTTCTAGCTAGGTGAGCTGCTGACCAGAATAAAAATGCACTTCCCAGCTTCCCTGGAATCTTGGCATAGCAAACAAGATGGAAGGAGCATGCTGTGTGAGGCACCCAGGAAGTCTCTTAGGGCAGAGGCCCCAGTTGCCACCTGGGGCCAGGAGGATGGACGTCAAGTGCCAAGTGTGGCTGAGCAGAAAAACAGAAGGGAGCCAGCTCCCTAACCATCTTAAGGGTGCCATACCCATCCTGGAATACCTTCTTCTATACCTTATTTACAGGAGAGAGAAATAAATGTCTCTCTTGTTTGAGCCCCTAATTTGGGGATCTCTCTTTTATTAGCAGCTGAATGCAATTCCTGATACAGAAATTATAGATGGTTCTAGAATTTTAATTTTTATTTAGAAAGAGAGTGTGCATGCGATCAGGGGAGGGGCAGAGAGAAGGGGGAGAGAGAGAATCCTAAGTAGGCTCCACACCGGGCATGGAGCTCGATCTCACGACCCCGAGATCATGACCTGAACTGAAATCAAGAGTCAGACACTTAACCAACTGAGCCACCCAGGTGTCCCTGGAATTTTTGTTTTTTAAAAATGCACATTTAAATACCAATATTAGAAAATAAAGGTGATTCTTTTCTAGTTAATGAAATACATCTAATATATTTTATAAACTATAACATATTCTATAAGCATGTTTTATAAGATTCTGTATTCTCCATTTCTTGGGTCACACGCCTCCCTTCTAGGTTCACCGTCCCTCTTGCAGGATGATGCAGGTTGGAGCTGACATGCACAGAGAAGCTAAGGGACAACAGGAACACTTCTAATGGTGTTCTGGTCTTCGGTCCTGGTATCCTCAGCCCTGCCTTTCTGGAGGTTTGATTCTACAAGTCAACAAATTGTGCTTATTTGTTGTCATGTGGGGCCGAAGAAACCTGACAAAATGGAATAGAATGCTACTGAACAGATGTGTTCTTGTGCATTTGCCTAATTTATCCACAGTGAAGTAACCAGAAACAGCATAGATTTAAATTCTTAGGAAGGAAGTTGTTTTTTTTTTTTTAAAAAGATAATAATGAAGAATAAAAAACACATGAAAAGCACCAGAACAGGGAAATTAAAAAAAAAATAAATAAATAAAAATAATGAGCCCCAAAATGCTGCCTAATTTATCAAACTTATCAACAGGAGCAGTTTGGGCTAGAAATCTGCTCTTTAATGGGGGGAAATAAACAGACTTAACTTATCAAACAGTACTACACCTGAAAAGAACAATAAAAAGAAGAAACAATGGTCAGTAATACAACATTTTATTTCAACTTTTGTAACAGCTTAAGGACAATACTTAAATACTAAACTTCCTCTTGAAACTCTATCTGGTCATTTTGTATATGGACACGAGATACAGATGGCATATTACTGTTTTTTTAAAAATCTTTATTTATTTTGGGAGAGAAAGAGCATGAGTGGGGTAGGGGCAGAGAGAGAGGAGACTGGCCTGAGCTGAAAGCAAGAGTAGGACGTTCAACTGATGGAGCCACCCAGGTGCCCCTGGCATATTACTGTTTAATTCAAGATTTATTTATTTTTTAAGCCAAGCCCTCTCTTCAGTACAGGGCTGAAGCTCATTTTGCTAAGCACACAATTTTAGTAATATACGTATAGTTTTTAAAGATCTCACTAAGAGTTTCCCCTTGTCAACAACCATAAAAAACTCAAATTTAACGAAAAGCATTTCATCTGGCATACAACTATTTCAGCCAGCCATGTTAAAAAAAACAAAACAGGGATAAGAATTCAATTACAACATTCACTTTAAATATCTATATGGTTCAGTGCAATTTATCATAATTACCTAAAAAGCGAATCATACGTTCTCTATAACATATATCAAGAGGGAACCAATGACAGCAAATGGTGCTGACCACCATCAAAAGTGGCGATAAAATGGATACGTAGAAAAGAAAATAATTACCTTTGATGCAAGGTTGTCCACTAAAGCGATCATCGAATTCTTGAACAAGGTGGCAGCGGTCAGAGGTCGCTTGGTCACCTCTGTAATACTCAGTTTGCCTTCGGGCCACATATTCTTCAGCACGGGATTTGAACTGAGAAGCAGAAAGAGCAATGAGAATGTTACATTCAAATAAGCTGAATAGAAACGGCTAAGGAATCCTGCTGGGCTGCACCCTGGAGCCATAAGGGGACTGCAGACTGGAGCCACCGTGGAGTACAGACTGGAGCCACAGTGGAGTGCAGACTGGAGCCACAGTGGAGTGTAGACTGGAGCCACGAGTGGACTGCACCCTGGAGCCACAAGTGGACTGCACCCTGGAGCCACGAGTGGACTGCAGACTGGAGCCACGAGTGGACTGCACCCTGAAGGCATGAGTGGACTGCAGACTGGAGCCATAGTGGAGTGCAGACTGGAGCCATAGTGGAGTGCAGACTGGAGCCACGAGTGGACTGCACCCTGGAGCCACGAGTGGACTGCACCCTGGAGCCACGAGTGGACTGCAGACTGGAGCCACGAGTGGAGTGCAGACCGGAGCCACGAGTGGACTGCACCCTGGAGCCACTAGCGGACTGCAGACTGGAGCCACTAGCGGACTGCAGACTGGAGCCACGAGTGGACTGCAGACTGGAGCCATGAGTGGACTGCACCCTGGAGCCACGAGTGGACTGCACCCTGGAGCCACGAGTGGACTGCAGACTGGAGCCACGAGTGGAGTGCAGACCGGAGCCACGAGTGGACTGCACCCTGGAGCCACTAGCGGACTGCAGACTGGAGCCACGAGTGGACTGCAGACTGGAGCCATGAGTGGACTGCACCCTGGAGCCACGAGTGGACTGCACCCTGGAGCCACGAGTGGACTGCACCCTGGAGCCACGAGTGGACTGCACCCTGGAGCCATAGTGGAGTGCAGACTGGAGCCACAAGTGGACTGCAGACTGGAGTCACAAAGCCTACCTGGAAAAAAGACTCCATCCAGAAAATTATGCTGAGAGAGCATAGTGGCAGATACCATATCACAGATGGAGAAGATGTGTCCATAACTATCCTACATTTAAAAAATTCTTGGGGCACCTGGGTGGCTCAGCTGGTTAAGTATCCAACTCTTGGTTTCAGCTCAGGCCATGATCTCATGGTTTGTGGGTTCAAGCCCTGTGTTGGGCTCTGCTGATAGTGCAGAGCCTGTTTGGGATTCGCTCTCTCCCTCTCTCTGCCCACCCCACCCCTCTCTCCCTCCCTCTCCAAATAAATAAATAAACTTAAAAAAAAAAAACAAGATTCTTGGGGCACCTGGTTGGCTTAGTTGTGGAGCATGTGACTCTTGATCTCGGGGTTGTGAGGTCAAGCTCCAGGTTGGGTACAGAGATTACTTAAATAAATAAACTTAAAAAAATTCTTTAAACTTCTTTAAAGTGACATCTACATTATCATTACCTAGGACCCTCAAATGGTTAACACGGCTCTTACAATACATACATAAAATCAAAAGATTTGGGTGGTCCGCAGGAGGAGGACAAGCCACTAGTGAAAAACGATGCTCAATGTGGCATGGCAGAAAACATGGGCACAAAAGGAGCTTCTCATCGGAAGAAACACTCACACAGAACAGATATCACGACAAAAAGCCAGCTCTTTCTAACAAGGCAGACAGGAATATAAAAGAACCATGTTTACATTGCCTTCCAGTAAATCCCTCACTGCAGCTGAATTTGCACACTCATCTATTGGCAGTTACAATATTTTATTGATGTGACACTAAGACTGTTGCCATCCAATTCCTATGGTGTACTTCAGGCCAGTTTAAATGCTAAAAATTATGTAAAAATCATCATTTAGCTCTGTGGAGATGTTTTTTTACAACATGCGTGGTGGTCTCAACTCTGATTTGCTTCCTGTTTCATTTTGGGTGTCTTTGATTTTAAAGTAATTGGAACTTAAACTGTTGTTTCCTGGAAACTTCTTTCTTCCTGCCTTCCTTTCCTCCTTCCTCCCTCCCTTCTTCCTTCCTATTTGTGCACAGTTGTCACATGACGTTACATCGGCTGCAGGTGTACAAACGGTGACTCCGCATCTCTAAATGTCATGCAGTGCTCACGTCCAGTAGCTACCACCTGTCATCGTACGATGCTATTTGTCAGAAATCTTTTTTTTTTTTTTTAATTGGGGGCTGAGAAGAGAACGGACTCGGCAAGGACATCCTCTGCTGCGTTTACTACTGCCATCGCTTTGCCCGTTGTTCTTTCCCTGGTGTAAAACTGAGAAAACTGAGGTGGTTCCCCAAATACCTAGTAAACTTCTGCACAGAGGTCTGAAATGACAGTGTGAGATGCCAGAATAAGTGCCCAGAGAGCAGAGAGGAAAAAGGGAGAGCTGAAGACTGACCGGGCCTGTACAGAGCAGCACTCCCACCCCTCGCTGCTGCTAGTGGGGGGTGCTGACTACCACCGGAGCGGCGCTAAAATAACCCCATGATCTGTGTGTGGCTCAGGGTCCCCATTTCACCCCTCCCTGCTCCTGTCCCTAGTTTCCCGGTGAGCGCTGACCATCAAAATGACCGCATAAGGGCGTACCGTTTCTCCTGAAATCTTCCATTCTAGTCTTTAGCAGAGAGGATTTAAGGCAATGGTTTTCAACCCTTAGTTCAGAGGAGGCCTGGGTGTCTCCCTAACACTTACTGAACAGAATTACCAGAAAGTAGAACATGTGTGCTTTGAAAATTCTGACGCAGCCCAAAGACTGGAGATCGCAGACTTCGAGTCCATGCGTTTCTGCCCCAAATTCCACCTTACTCACTGTTGGCCATAGAGATTATTCCCATATTACTTGGTAAATGGAGGGAGGAGAGAAGGTTGGAAATGAAGGAAATAAGATGTTTATTATGATTATTGTTAAATAGTTGAATTCATATATAATGAACCAAAAGCGATCCATACAATCATTCTAAAGAGAAAGAACTCTTCAGGCCGGTAAGTCATGAATGTAATAATAAAATAGTTTTCAAACGTCTAAAAGAACCCTTTTCTTAAAAGGGAACCTTATTTATCCAGAAACCCAGTAGGCTTAATAGATAAGACAGAAGTTACATGGCTTAGAAGTGAGGAAGTCAAGAGTGAAGTCTGTGCACCTGGCGTGCCACCTGCCGGCTCCCTTCCTCTCCATTTACACACACAAGCAGCTAAGCACTACGGATTCTACGGGTAATAGTTTTCACTTTCAGTTAATAAACTAGATTCTCACTGCTATTTGACTCTCCAAGCAGGTTTTCCAATAGGGGAGGACAGCCTGTCATACCAATGCAAATATTCCATGTCATGGTCGGATTTTTCACTGGAAATAAACCCACACGCAGCTTTGTTTCTACATGAATCCTGTGAGCTTGGGATTACGTGAGCCCAACACTAGGAGGAGGAGCTCCTCTCACTGAGCTGGACCTGTGGGCCAGAAAAAATTCACGAAGGTAATGAAGGCTGGGGCGCCTGGATGGCTCAGTCAGTGGAGCATCCGACTTCGGCTCAGGCCATGATCTCACGGTTCATGAGTTCGAGCCCCGCATCGGGCTCTGTGCTGACAGCTCAGAGCCTGGAGCCTGCTTCGGATTCTGTGTCTCCCTCTCTCTCTCTGCCCCTCCCCTGCCCATGCTCATGCTCATGCTCTGTCTCTGTGAAAAATAAACATAAAAAAACAAAAACAAAAAAACAACAAAGGCAATAAATGACACCTTCTGTAGCCTCTTGCTACATATCCTGGGTGCCTTCCCCTGGCAACACATGCTGATATTGCCACTGGCTGACTGAGGCCGTTTACTCCACGGAACAACGCCAGACTCCATCACTTGTCCCTCAAAATGGGTGCATCTTACTTGAAAGTTCAAGCATTGGAACCCCTTTCTGAAAGTCCCTTTTCCCCATGACCAGTTTTTCCACGGACCCCTCTTGCATTCCCATGTCTCTGTAACTTTCTGGTGCTGACAGCTCCATCACTTGGTGGCTTCAACATCCATACAGATGTACCATTTAATAGGAAAACTTCTTGAAAGAACCGTTTAAACGCAACGTCTCTACATCTCATAGTCCGTATTCTCTGGAGCCCACCTCAACCAGACATTTGTTTTCACGACTCTACTGAGACCAGTGTTGTCAAGGGCCCACCTGACCTTCATGTCAGCAAATCCGATGGTTAATCTCGGCCCTCACAGCATTTCCTTTTAGACGGTATTTCACAGAGTTTATGATTTTTTTTTTTGGGTGCCTGGGAGGCTCAGTCGGTTGAGCATCTGGCTCCTGATTTCATGTGAGGTCATCGCCTCACGGTTCATCGGATCAAACCCGGCGTCGGGATCTGCGTTGATGGTGTGGAGCCTGCTTGGGATTCTCTCTCTCTCTGCCCCTCCCCTGCTCTCTCTCTCAAAATAAATACATGCATATTTTAGAAAATCACTTTGTTTTTGGCTTGGCCTCTGTGATACCAGGTTTCTGGTTTTCCTCCTACTGCACTGGCAGCCCTGTCTCCTTTGCTAGTTCCTTGTTTTTTGCTTGACTCCGAACGCTGGACAGTCTCAGGGATTAGTCTTTTTGACCTCTTCTATTTATCTGTGCTCACTCTCATTAATCTCATCTAGTCTTACAGCTTTACATACTGTCAATAGACTAGGGACCATGAATTTATAGCTCCAGTTCCTCCTTTACCCCGAGTTCCAGATGCGGACCTACAATTGCCTGCTTGGCATTTCCAGCCCAACACCCAACATTATAACATGTCCAGGACAACACGCTGGGTCTCCCCCACCCAGCTGGCCCCTCCTCAAGCATCCCTCCCCCAGTGCTCAGGCACCGTCTCAGATTTCTGTTTTTCTCCCTCACACCACACATCCTATCCATCAGCGTATCTTGTTGGCCTCACTTTCGAAGTATCACCTGCTCTGACCACTTTTCATCACCTCTCTTACTACCATCTGGATTACTAGTCTATTTGGTCTCTTCATTTCTACTCTTGCCCTTTATAGTATGTGTTTTACACAGTAGCCCTAGTGAGTTCTTTAAAACATAAAATGCGCCCTACCATGAATTCCAATGGCTTCTCTTCATACTTCATCCTTACCCTGGCTCACAGACTCTTCTTGATCCACACCCTGCCAACCTCCTTAAATTCATTCTGTATTACTCTTCCCACCTCTCACTCTGCTTTTAGCAGCACTAGCCTGTTCTCAAGATACCCACGCTCACTCCCACCTTGGTGCCTTGGCACTGGCTGCTCTCTGCCTGGAATGCTCTCCTCCGCCACGTGTTCATGGCTTACTCCCTCACTTCATTCAGGTCTCTGCTCAAAAGTCACATCTTTTTTTTTTTTTTAATGTTTATTTGAAAGAGAGAGGGAAAGAGAGAGAGAGAGAGAGAGAGAGCGAAAGAGCGAGCACACGAGTGGGGTAGGGGCAGAGAGAGAGAGGGAGAGAAAGAATCCCAAGTAGGTTCTGTGTTGTTAGTGGAGAACCCAACACAGGGCCGAATCTCATGAACCGTGAGATCATGACCTGAACCAAAATCCAGAGATGGACACTTAACTGACTGAGCCACCCAGGTGTCCCAAAAGTCACCTCTTTTAAGAAGCCTTTTCTGGGGCGCCTGGGTGGCTCAGTCGGTTGAGCGTCCGACTTCAGCTCAGGTCGCGATCTCACGGTTTGTGGGTTCGAGCCCCGCGTCAGGCTCTGGGCTGATGGCTCAGAGCCTGGAGCCTGCTTCCGATTCTGTGTCTCCCTCTCTCTCTGCCCCTCCCCCATTCATGCTCTGTCTCTCTCTGTCTCAAAAATAAATAAACATTAAAAAAAAAAAAAAAGAAGCCTTTTCTGACCACCCTTCTCAATAATGCCTCCCTTGACCCTCCTTGTCTATAACCTTCAATCTCCTACCTACTTTATTTGTCTTCACGGCAACTTGTCACTACCAGAAAGTTACTTATTTTGTTGCATAAGTGGTCACCTCCACTGGAGTAGAAGGTTCATGAGGGCGGGGCAATAGCCTAAATTTTTTCACAGCTGGATTTCAGGGCATAGAAGAATGTATGGCTCATAGGTGTGCAACACATTTTTGATGATCTCCCGATCAACGGACTATGCATATTTAGTATATGAGTGACTACACGTATCTCTAGTCCCAAAGAAGAAACTGGCTAAGAATGTCTTCTTTATGGGCCTCTTTCCAAAGCATTCCTACTGGGTTTGAACTTACTATCCTTTGCCTGGTTTTACTTAACCACATCTTTTCCACATTTTCTTGGATTGTGAAAAGGTTCTGTCCACTCAGATTCTGTCAACACTGACACCAGATGCCACTCTGATGTTAAAAGTGGTCTCTTAGTTGGAGGCAAAGGCATTACCATGGGAATCTGCCACTGGCCTACTTTGGGGACACTGGTAGGGGTGCCAGAAGGATGGTGTTGTGAACAGAAAAACTGAGGCAGATCAGGGAAATCAAGGAAAATGATATCAGCAGCAGGGCCCTGCCCTAAATTGATAGATTCCATAATCACCAAGTAATATATTATTTCATTCATATGATCAAATAGAACTAGAAAATTTGCCAGAAGCTCTTAAAACTGTCACATAAAAGTAATCATGTGCATATGTATTATGCAATATATATGTCAGAGAGCTTGATGGAAAGATAGTTAATAAAATTTCAATCCTACCTGTTATACATGAGGCGCTTGAAATCTTGAAACAAAGTGTCTTTATTTTTGTCAATAAATCCAACGACTGAATAGCTAATAGAGGGGGAAAAAACCACAGAAAACATGCATTATTCACTAAGCAAGAGCCACATTTAAGCTTTTCTACAAATCTACAGGCCTTTCCAGTGTTAATGATGCAAACAATCATCTGTGGAGCTGATACTGTCCATTTTGTTCTGTGTTTAAAAATTCCAAATTTACCTACTAAGTAGAGGGCATATTGTTTTTATTCCTCAAAAGGAGAGCAAACATCAATCATTATGATTAAGACTGCCATTTTCTACTGGTTTACTGCTTACCTCAAGAAGGGGACTCTCAAAAAGATAGCTGTGTTTGTGTTTATCATCCAGCACTCCTAAGATCAAAGCAAAACAGCAACAGACAGGAACTACTAGTCTCTTCGTAGGGAGGTCAAGTGACTTGCCTAAGGTTCTCTCAGTGTATTCAGGGTGGGATAAAAGAATCCAAGGAGAACTGCAAAGGACGGTAAGATTTAGATAAGCAGAGGGGAAAGAGGAAGGGAGATCACACAGGGAAGCAGATCAAATGAAGGGGGAGGAGCAGGCACATGCATGGAGTGCTTGAGAGAACACCAGGAGGGACAGTGTCAGGTGCTGAGCGCCCACATAAACTTCAGTTGGTGATGAAGGAGGGATCGGAGCTGCTCTGTTACAGGGGCAGGTGTGGACTCCAGGGGCAGCAAGGGTGGTGCTGGGGGCAGGAAAGTAATGGAGGACTCAGGGTGACAAGGGCAGAGGCTCAGGGGTGAGGCAAATAGGAACTCCAGATGCACCTGCTCCCAACAGCTCTACCTTGTTGCCTGTCCTTAACAATCAGATCAGTGGAGATAATTCTCAGATGTCTAACCCAGACCCCTCGCTGATGTTCTCACCTCACATATTTGATTCTCTAAGAAGATTCCTTCAGGCTGCACAGCCCACAGGAGCTTCGAGATCACCAGGTCCAAAACGACTTCCTTGCCTCCTGCGTCCTAGATCTGTTTCCTAAGACCTTCAAGTCACTTTTGACTGAAACCTTGAAGCCACCTGACTCTTTACCTATTGTCTAACCTGTAACATTCAAACTTCATAGTCCTTATTTTGGCCTTGAAGTTCTCATTATGATTTGATCTCAATCTACTTTTCCAGACATTTCTACTTCTCTATGCTACAAAAAGGATACAGTCCACTTAAATGGACCTAGTTACTATTTCCTGAATATTTCTAGCACCCTTCCCACTTCTCCCTTTAAAAATAATTCCTAGAATCTATGGACTAGCTACCATCAGCCTTCCTGGGTTTATCACACAGAAATACTACATCATGTGCTTATTCTAAATTCTGACAATACTGTTATTAGTCATGTGGTGATTATTTTAGACCATCTTTTATTGTCCTGATGTATGCATGTAAATGTGTGGATATATATGTACATGCATATTTATGGGTATAAATAAACACACACACAACCATATATGTACATATGCATCTTACATGGGAAGCTCTTCGTGAGCCGAGACCACACCTTATAATACACTGTGCACAAAGGAGATATCCACTAAGAATCTAGAAAGGGACTGAAGGGCTGAAAGAGAGAAGGGGAAGTCTGAGGCATTGGATATCCCTCAAAAGGGTCAGCTAGCATCCAGGACTAGGAGTCTGGAAACCTAGCTACAGTCTCAGCTATTCCAGAAACTTGCAGTGTGACCTTGGGTAAAAATTTACATAAGTAAAGACTTTACATAAGTCAAGACTTTACATAAGTCTTTTAATCTGTAAAACAAAGGGGACGGGCTAGCTGGTCTCTATGGCCTCTGACCAGCTCTGCTTTTATGCTTCTGAACTGTATGAAAGTGTCCTGTAAGTGAGGCCTGCATTTTCAGCGGGAGATGTCTGCACCACGCTGGATCCTCCCTCTTAGTATTCTGGAACCTGGGAACAGGACCAGAAAAAGTAGAATATGGTGCTATTCCAGCACTAATGGCTAGTTTGACAGATGGGGTGATAATCTTGAGCCATATTATTTTATGATTCAGTTTTAATTTAAATCAGGAACAGCTATTAAAATCCCTTCAAATGTCTTTTCGGCATTTGTAGAGATGATCATTTGCCTTTCTGTTGTTGTGTAATCTCTTCCTGTAATGAGTTCGATGAATAGAACTCCTAACGTATAAAAGAAGGACAAAGGAAAAGAGGAAACTTTAAACAATAATAAGATAAGAGGCAGTGTTCAGTGGACAAAGCATCCTAAGTGTAGTAGGCTGAAGAACTGCAAACCCCACCCCCCCCCCCCCCCCCCCGCCCCCCAAAGACATCTTTGTCAAATTCCCTGGATTCTGTGAATGTGACCTTACACAACAAAAGGTGTGATGATGCTAAGGATCTTGAGAGGAGAAGTGTATCCCGTATTACCCAGGTGGGCCCTAAATGCCATCACAATTGTAGTTTTAAGATAGAGGCCGAGGGAGATTTAACACAGACACACTGAAGAGAAGGCAGCACTGTGACCACAGAGGCAGAGATTGGAGACATGTAGCCACAAGCTACTAGAAGCTGGCAGAGGCGAGGAACAATCCTCCCCCAGAACCCCTGGCATGTGGCCCTGTGGACACCTGGAGTTCGACTTCTGGCCTTCGGAATAAGAATGGATTTCTCTCTTGTTAACCCACTTGTTTGTTATAGTAGCCCCAGGGAACGCAAATGCTAAGGTGGTTATATTTTTAGTCATATTTTCTTATCAATGTCTACTTTTCTTACATTGTGACCAGAAAAATTGGCTTATGAGAATTTTACTTTTTCAATTAACACTTGAAAAGTAATATGGCAAAACTAATTTTCCTGTAGTTACCCAACTGCTTATAGTTCTTCACACACAGTGGTGGCTCTCGGCTCTGGAATGCCCTCCCTCCTCCCTCCTCCCTTCCTCTTTCCCCTAAGCCTCTCACTTTTAGGACTCAGCTTGGATAGCACTTCCTCCCCCCAAACCCCTCTATACTCCTTGTCCTGGGCTAATGACTTCTCTTCAATGTTTCCATAATGCCTTGCACATCTCTAGTTTGACCCTTCTCATTCTTCGTTAGAGTGACTTATGTATCTGCTACACCCACCACTGAACTGTTAGCTTCTCCAGAAAAAGACCCATCTTACCCATCTTTCTATATGTTCTTAACATTCTTCCACGATTTATTTATCCATCAGCTAATGTGAGTGGCATCTATGCCATAGTGGCCACACTATGTGCATGGCCGCCATAGTGTGGGTTCAAGAAATGGTTGAAAAACAAGGAAGGAATGAAGCTATGCCCTTTTTTTTTAAGTGAGGAGATGAAAATATACTGGCCTATGAAATGGTGGAAAAATGCAAATAAATAGGAAAACAGTTTTTATTTTCTCTGGTTATATTTTCTAAAATGAAGTTGCATGCCAGTCATCGCATTAGGCACCAAAGTAAGATACTCACACAACATCACCCGCGTAATGTCGAATTCGAAAGTCTCGATCAAACTCCAGGATTTTGTCCGAGGCGCAGAGCTAAGAAAATCAATAAGGAGATTATTTTGAAAACGGCTATTTTCACTTTCCTAAAAATATACTCCAATTTCATATAAGATGATGATAGTGTCACAAATCATGATACCATTATGAATGAGATAATGCCCCACCGCGTGAGGCTTATATGGCAAAACCTTCGAGCTTACACCGGAAATCCACACAGCTAGACTTCATTTCCCAGCCACCCTTGCAGCTGGATATGGCCAAGTGACCAGGTGCTGGACAATGGACGGTGAGTGGAAAGGAAGTGTGGTTATGTCAGGCCAAATCTGGTAAGAAGTGGGTGATCCTTTCTGCACTTCCTTTTCTCCTCCCATTAGCTGGATGCAGAGAAGGATAGTGGCAAGGGGAGGGAAGAGCTGGAAAATGGAAGAAGTCCAAGTCCCTGGGAGAGAAGTGCTAAAATCTTGGCTGCTGCCTGGGTGCGGCCCAGCCTATCCAGAGTCTCTTTCTCTTCCACACTCCACTCAAGGAGCACCACACTGAAGGCGTGCTGTCTGCTAAGTGCACATGTCTCAGTCAGTCCTCACAACTGATGAAGTAAGTTAAGTATTATGAGCTCTCTTTTACGTACTAAGGCCCAAGTCACATGGCTTGTAAGTGGTAGCTCTGATGATTCTTGGGACCAGATGTAATGTCTGTGCTCTCCACGTACACAACGGCCTGGCTAACCTGTCTTTTGCTAAGCTGGGACTCAATTCAGGTCCATCATTTCAAAGAAGATCAGCCTCCTGCAGCTCTTTCTCATGGAAGAGGAATACGTTCCGGACAGGCAGTTTTTATATAGCCTGGTGGTCTCCATTGCTTTCTGTAATTGTCCTTGTTATAGTAACACCCAGACTTCTTTGTCTGCCCTGTGAAGGATCACTTGACATCCTACAGGTTCTAAAGCAGACATCCAAGAATCCATAAAGCACTGAGTGCACTTACGTACAAAAACTTAAGTTTTAGTATGGTGGCTTCTATATTGATAACTGGACTAGTAAAGGAATAATTAGTTTATTAGTTAGACAAGTGAATAATTCCAGGAAATGAGAGTCAGATTTCCGAGGTTCAAATCTTGGTTCTGTTTTTAACTTAACTTTTTAAACTTAATACTTTATAAATTTTTAATTTCATTTCAACTTTAATAATTACTTCTATCAGAGAGTTGTTCTAAAGGTGAAATGAGATACGGAGACCAACATAACATACATAACATACAGAGGGATCTCCAAAAAATTGAATTCCTCTTTCCTTCTGTCTCTCATTAACCATTTTACAAAACCCTTTTATTTATAAAACTCCTCATGGAAAAGGACCCAGGAGATGCCTACGCTAAGTATTCTCACATTTGGATACTGCAAAGTCTCAACCGATCTGAACACAGAAGATTTTAGATTTTTCTTTACTTTCTGAAAAGAAGTTATGTTATCATTTAACTTTGTACGCTCACAATACTTTAAATAGTAATTTCATGGTTTATTGGATCATTTACCTGTCTCTCCATGATAACTTTAACGTCTAAAAAACAATTCAGCCCCATAAATAAATACAAGGCAGAAACTTATTTAACACATCCATAACGCAAGATAACATGTAACCAATAGCAAATGATAATACCTGGCTTAGCATACAGCAGTATAGCATTATTTAAAGGAAAGGTTCATAGTGATGAAAATATCCTGACTGCTTGGTTATTTCATTTCTTTCCCTCATTAGGGCAATAATCCCAGAAATTAATTGGGACACTTTAAAGGTCCCAATATCTCAGGACTTGTCCGGGGAATGACAAATCCTGGAGGAAGGAGCTACCTGGTTTGAGAGTCAGAGAAACCTGGGTTTCCACATTTAAAGGAAAAAAAAAAGGGGTGCCTGGGTGACTCAGTAGGTCAAGCCTCAGACTCTTGGTTTCAGCTCAGGTCATTATCTCACAGTACCTGAGTTCAAGCCCCGCGTCAGGCTCTGTGCTGACAGCTGTGGAGTCTGCTTGAGATTCTCTCTCTCCCTCTCTCTGCCCCTCCCCCCCCATCTCTCTCTCTCTCAAAAAAAAAAACATTTAAAAAAAAATAAAGGAAAAAAAAGAAGGAAAATTCCCATTTCTGCAGATAAATCACCATTTCACAATTTCTTATTAAATCGGTGGCAAGTGCTTAAAAGTACTATGTACAGTTGCTACTTTAAGAATGAGATTATGTTTCAAAATATTTGGTGGACAAATTTAATTCAGGTGTATAAATGGCCAAGGTGAATCAAAATGAGGTCACTTCTCATATGAGACTCATAGTTAATTTATTTAAATGAAGTGGAGCCTTGCATGTTTTAGTTTTAAACTGAATATTCCATAAGATCTATTTGGTATAATCGTGACCAATTCAATTCAATTTTACAAACACTGATTAGGTACCATCTGGTAGGCAGGATGTAGGTGAGTCTCCAAAACCTGGGCTGGGATTATAAAGGACGTGGGTAACCCAGCTCTCTAAGACAGGACATCTGCCCACGTAATAATACCATCTTTTAATGGATCACTCTAAATAGTGTAGGTTGCTTCTAACTTGGCTCACTGCTCTGTCCCCAGCATCCAGGATTACGCCTGGAAACAGCAAGTCCTTGTATCAAATGTGGGAAATGTTCTGACCAGAACCCTCATGTCAAAGGTCAGACCGTAGTATCTGACAGCCGACTGACTTGTAGGAGGGATCCAAGTCAGTCCTCAGTAACAGACCAAGGAGAATCTTTTAGAAATAAACTGGCCTAACATAAATACCAGTCAGTAATCTATTTCTTGATGATTTGTGCTTTTATCCAGTTAATTGTGGATTCTTACTCTTCTGATTACACAGTTTCAAAGGGGACAAAGTCAGAAAATAGATTTGTGCAAAAAAAGAAAAATGGCAGTGTGTCAAAGATTTACATGGAAATATGGAGGAGCAGAAATGTTTGCTCCTTTCTTTATGGAAGTGATGGTGCACGGAGCCTGTTTCTACTTTAGTCTATGGCTGCTAGACACGCCTGTATTGGTAGAGTGTCGGGGACCACCAGGATGACGGTCTGCCCCTCCCAGAACAAACATAGTATCTGCGAGGCACGGCACAAAGGTCTGATAACCACGACCACCACCACCCCTTACAGAAATGTCATCTGTTTAACGACATTTTTAGAATGTGAAAAATGGGGAGTTTAAAAGGATACCCATTCGTTTAAGGGAACGAATTCCTTGTAACAACGAGAATTACAGCTAGAATTCCCCTCATTTCAAGAAAGTCACATAGCCTGAAGAACTATGGCAGAGGACACATACTACGTTTTATAACTGATGACAGTAAAAAGTCAAGGACAAAAGCTGTTTTTGGTGCCAGAATTATCCGACGCAGGAACAAAATTCTAGCACATGAACAAGGCCTCTGTACCTATTGGTTATAAATGACATCATGCTTTCTAAAATCATGTTCATTTTTCCTATTTCTAGCAAATTGAATAGTCTGGAGCTCCCTCTCCTGGATATTATGATTTTTATCAGTCTTGTCATCCCATAAACCAGACAGGCAGGATTTACTTCATGATTGCTTATGCTCTTTCTTGCTTAGTTGAGTGGACCTCTTTTAACCCAACATTTAAAACCATTTAATTGTGTCCAGCAATGGGGAAAATCCTACACATCAAAAGTAGAGGAAGTTCTCATGAAGCACACTACCTTTCGGCTGGAAAAATGACCATGTTTGCCCAATTTGCTGTTAAGTGCTTCGAGGAACATTTCATCGGTGACCTTGCCGACATTCATGCAGGCGTCATCTAGGATAGCAATGATCCCCTTGTGCTGCTGCTCCACAAGGTCCACGATGATCTGATTGTTGAAGTAATCAATCTGCAGGACACAGCACGGAAGTAATCAATCTGCAGGACACAGCACAGAAGCAGGTCCAGAGGGAACAGAGAGCGGGCCAGGCAAAACACCGATGCCTCCACTGGTTTCAGGAGTTTAGGTCAAGCTTCCTTGGTGTTACGTATGTGAGTAGCATTAACGAGGTCTGATGCTAAAATGAGCACGTGTTCTACCACAGGTTTAGTTTTTAACTTCTTTGTTGACTCTGTCATGAACACTTTGTGTTACCTGAGTATAGCTCAAGGCAAAAAGGATAAAGTTGGTGATATTTCTCTCATCACTAACTTCTGTTTGAATCCTATACCTAACCCTACTCCTTCATACCCTCAATCTCCCAATCTGTGTGCCATTACCCACAAGATCCACACTCCACTAAGGACCGACAAGTAACCTTAAAGTGTTATTCAATATGTTACTTCATGAGGTTTAGGTATCATACCACAACTTGAATTTTTAGTTGTATGGTCCCAGATGACTAAAACTCAAAAGAGCATCTTCTCCAGCTTCCCCAAAGTTAAAAAGCATTCATGGGTCTAACAGAGTTTTGATATTTCTCTGGGAAAAATACAAAAAAAAAAAAAAAATCTAATTCTGAGATGAAAGTTTCCACAAAAGAGAAGAATAAACTTTTCAGGGGCACCTGGGCAGCTCAGTCAGTTAAATGTCTGACTCTTGGTTTCAGCGCAGGTCATGATCTCACGGTTCGTGAGACAGAGCCCCATGTCCGGCTCTGCACTGACAGTGTGGAGTCTGCTTGGAATTCTCTCTCTCTTGCTCTCTGCCCTCCCCACCTCAAAAATAAATAAATAAACATTAAAAAAAGAAGAAGTTCCAAATAACATCTGCCTTTCAGCAACTTCAATATACACAGAGTTTACACAAAATTCCTCTGCTACATCTGTTTATTTGGATGGTCTACAACACAAATCTCACCACACTCATGCCGGACTAACTCAGGCTAGCTGTACATCATTTGAAGGTGGGCAGTCTGTTATCACACTTTTAGTCCTGTGTGTTCCTGTGTCCCCCTCATTCAGGAGGTACCTAAACTCGAGTGTCGTCTCCATCACCTACCATAAGACCTATACGTTCACAATGAACTATTACAGTCTCATATGGACTCCTGCTCCAGGCGCTCATGCCGGTTATCTGTCTGTGGGTTTCAGCTCTCCCCCTACTCTTCCAAGTTCTCTTCTGTATCCATGGACTGAACGTCTGCAGACTGGGTGGCTTCTACTTCCTTTTTTATACTTTTGCTAGTTTGCTAAATCAGTGAGTCTCAAGAGGATGACTTTTTCCCCCCAGGGGCATGTGGCACTGTTGGGGGACATTTCTGGTGGTCATGACCACATGTGCCATGGGAAGAGGCCACTAGGCGTCACGATGCACAAGACAGCCCCATAACAAAGACTCATCTGGTCCAAATGTCAATGATGCAGAGGTGGGGAAACCCTGGCCTAAATATTTACTTTTACTGTGGACATGTATTACATTTCCTAATTAGGGAGAAAAAGTTATTTCCATCTTTTGAAAAAATATCCTTACTATTCTCAAAAAGCAGTAACTCTATACTAATTATTAGCTGAAGTCTTAGACTTTGGGAGTATAGAATTAAAGACTAAGTCTTCTGTCCCAGGGACAAAATAATTAAGTCCTCCAAAGTTCCAATTGTAAAACTAAAGCGACTAGTCTTTGCTGAGAAGTTCAGAAACTTTTAGTTTGTAACTTTAATGTTACTTCAGTGCTTAAAGTCGGGCTCCCAAACCCGGTTCTTCCAGCAACCTTGATTACCAGGAGGCTTCTTGGGGGTTCCAGGGGGCAAGAAGAGATGTGACAAGTAGCTCAGGGGCACAGAGGTCTCCCATTGCCACCCCAAATAGGGCAGCTTTGTGCCTAACAGTCAAGTTGTCAACAGCCAAAAATGACATAAACTACAGCACCAAAAGCCTGTAAAAGTGAGTCAGGCATTAGGGACCTTCTGATGGGAATCCACATATATCACCTCTGAAACAGACTGGCAGAAAAACACTGATTCTGAGACCACACAAGACTCCAGATCTAACAACCAAGGACATACGCGGATCAGGGACATATATCAGATGACACCAAGGGAATGCAACGAGCAGGATCCAGACTGTGGGCAGGTCCACAGAACAAACGACTCGTTCTCTTCGTTGGAAGATTGCAGGGAAACAAGAGATGGAGCAGGAAATCTATACGTATGCGAGAGTCCTACCAGCTGACCACAGTGTAAGAACCTTACCCGGATCCAGATTCAAACTGTAAAAACAAACCTGTAAAACAACTGAGGAAATGTGAACACTGCGTGGATATTTGAGGATAATAAGGAATGACCATTACATTTTTTTTTACTTTGATAATGGTATCATGGTTATGGTATTTGTAAAATACCACACAATGTAAAAGGCTTTATCTTTCAGAGAAGCACACTGGAATATTTACAGATGAAATAATATGATGTCTGAGATCTGCTTCAAAATAATCTGGGGGTGTGTGGGTGGGTACAGATCGACCCAAGACTGGCAACCCACTGTAACTGTTATGGTGGGTGACGGGTCCATGGAGTTTATTATATTACGATCTCTGCTCTTATGTGTATTTGAAATCTTCCATAATAAAAAAACATTAAACAAAATCAATCACTATGTTCAGAAATTGAGTTTTTAAAGGAAATAATTACCCAGAATAGAGATTTTAATTTGGGGAGACCTGGCATGTAGTTAGTACAGTAACAATTACCTTGGATCTAGCTTTTTGCCCCCTCTAGGACATTTATTTCCTGGTTTATTTTGCTAAGGATTTTTGCATTTTTAGGGCTTCTGCTCCTTTTTCAGATGTTTGGAATAGCCTACTAGAACTGCTGACTTTTCTCCTTATCAGCTATGCCTGTGGAATTGGATATCCCAATTATTAAAGGGTATTTTTGGCCAGTATCTCTGAATCACATCTGAATCATAAGTTTCATGATTAAATTTGCTATAAAAATCTAAGCTTCAGTTATACTGTGTATTAAATTGTACACCAGATCTGTTCAAAGAAAGCTGCATCTAAACTTAATTGAATTCCATCTCCAATGTGCTACGAGAGTTCACGGTGTAAATCAAAATTGTAGGTGATCCTATTATAAAGTAATAATACACCTTTTGGTTCATTTGTAAATTGGTAAAATTACGCTAACATACTTGAACAAAATTTGTTTATGGTATTCTGATGTTTAACACATGATGGAAGGTGAATATGAAATTTGAGGCAGGACAGCTATTAATTATACCATTGTCTCCCTTTCTGAATGGGAGGAGACAGAAAGTAGGAAGGTGGTAAGACATATAAAAGTAATTTACATACAACACCTCAAATAGCTTTTTACTATTACATTGGATACTTAAAAAACACTGTTCTATTTGGCAAGAGGACAAACGCAGTTTTATAAACACAGAGACATGTGGAAACTCAAAAGTTTTTGCATTTTTTTTCAAGTCTGTTCTCAAGACTGTTTAAAAATACAAATTTAAAAGAAAAATTTAGTAGGTTTCATCCTGTCTTAAGCAGGGGGTCTAATGGTAAGCAACAAGAGAGCCAAGTAAGTCATGCTTTTTGGCTGTGACGTCTGGGGCCTGTGTCCTGGGGCAATCCCGCTCACTGGTTCTACCTCACTGCAACTGTTTGACTGTAACAACTGTCAACGTTCACAAAGGGCCATGAGGTGATAACAAGGTGTGACACGAAGGCAAGCCAATGGAAATAAATGTGAATGCAGGTGTTTCCATGCATGGATTTCAGAGAATATAAACCATATTAACTGGAGATAACAATGCCATTTAGATTACAGAGTAGAAATAAGAGGAGAAAGAGGAAGGCAAGAAGACAAACTAAATTTGGAAGCAAAGTCCAGCCAATTTAAGGCAAAAGTCACTGCTCCGAGTAACTTCTAAATGACACTAAACTCTCTTAGACAGATACAAACCAGAAAACCCATGTGGCATCAGCTAGAAAGTGCAAAGGTGGTAACTCAGCATTTCTGGGCACCGACAAGGCAGGCCAGCAGCTTAGAGAAGTCGCACCTATCAACCCTGAACGTGACTTGTAATCGCCTATCTCCAAAAGGGAAGCTAATGTTTACGTGTTGCACATACTCGAGAAGATTAAAACAAAACACCTAAAATGGTAAGATCTGACACTGTTGCTGACACATGAAGCACATGAAGGTGCTTCCCGGAGAAGCCCACTCACGTGCTTCCAGGGGATCCCCTCCCGCTGGTACTCCTCCTGCTCTTGCTTCAGAACCAGCTGGATAAAGAGCTGCTGCAGCTTCTCGTTGCAGTAATTGATGCAGAACTGCTCAAAGCTGTAGGAAAAGGAATCCATGAGGTTCAAAGAATTAGAAAATAAACAACAGAGTTTTAAGTACCTTGTCCAGTTTACCTGTTGTTGTCAAAGATTTCAAAGCCATAGATGTCCAAGACACCGATGACAGTGTTCTTCCCATGGACTGTGGTGTCATAGTTCTTAACCTCAATAATGTCATTGATGCGAGTAACAATCCAACAGAAAAGGCGTTCGTATATTGCCTGTGAGGAAAACGACATCATTAATTCTCAGTCCCCACATGGGACTGAGTCTTCTGTTTAGATTTGCGGTAAGTTTTACATTACCATCCACCTTCTCCTTACCATGCAATGTAGCTGTTGTTACTCTAAGCAGAAAAATTAGAGATGCACATCACCTGTTTAAAAACTACATGATGGGGGCACCTGGGTGGCTCAGTCGGTTGAGAGTCCGACTTGGGCTCAGGTCATGATCTCACAGTTTGTGAGTTCTAGCCCCGCATTGGGCTCTGTGCTGACAGATCAGGGCCTGGAGCCTGCTTCGGATCCTGTGTCTCCCTCTCTCTCTGCTCCCCCCCTGCGCACACTCTGTCTCCCTCTCAAAAATAAATAAAGATTAAAAAAAAATTAAAAAAAAAAACTACATGATGAAGGGGCACTGACCTGGCTCAGTCGGGTGAGTGTCCGACATTGGCTCAGGTCATGCTATTTTGGTTCATGGGTTGGAACCCCGCATCAGGCTCTGTGCTGACAGCTCAGACAGAGCCTGGAGCCGGCTTTGGATTCTGTGTCTCCCTCTCCCTCTGCTCCTTCCCTGCTCGCATTCTGTCTTTCTATCTCTCTCAAAAATAAGTAAAACATTAAAACAAATTTTTTCCAAATAAGAAAAACGACATGATGTATGCAACACTCAAGTAAATGGTTTGGGTTTTTTAAAGATTACTATCAGTCATTATGGCGTTCCAACACCATCCCCACGTGTCTCTGTGCCCAGCTACATCAATAATTGGCCGACTCCCTTATAGAATTTGTTCCATTGCTTTATTGTGAGTTTCATCCAGTATTAAAAAGTGGGGAACCAGGGTGCCTGGGCAGCTTAGCCGGTTGAGCGTCCAGCTCTTGACTTTGGCTCAGATCATGATCCCAGGGTCGTGGGATCGAGCCCTGTGTTGGGCTCCACACTGAGAATGGAGTCTGCTTAAGAATCTCTCTCTCCCTCTACCTGTCTCCCCTGCTCGTGTGTGCTCTCTCTCTAAAATTAAAAAAAACAAACAAAAACACGGGGAACCAATGAGTTAATATCTATGTCCCAGTAGAGCCCTATGGATTCTAAAAATATAAACACTGATTTATAATGCTACGTAAAGATCTGGACCAAAGACCACAGTTTGAAGTCCTTGAGAATGAAACACATATCCAATACCCAAGGACACTCACACAAAGACACCGTGGACAGACGCACCACACACTCACACACATGCTCGTGCTGATACAAACACGCTCTGCGGTGCCACATCTTGAGCACACTCATCGTCAACAGCTCCCTCCAGCTACTCTGTCTCCACCTGCACTCATCTACACAAACTGCCTCCAGTTTTCGCCTCCCCTTTACTCTTTGATCCACTCTAGGCTCTGCTTACCTCCCACCGCTCCCCTGAAATGGTTCATCAAGGACCCCAAGCACCTCAGCGTAGGCTTTCTTGTGCTTCTTCTATATGGACATCTTAGTCAGACGCTCAGTCTCACTCCACCTGGTTTCCCACCCTTTTCTGGAAACACTCTCCTCTCTGGGATTCGTGATATGTCACTACCTTAATTTTCCTTTCATTTCACTGGCTGCTCCTTCTTGGTGACCTCTGATAGGGTCTCCCCTAACTGGCCTCAGTCCTCTTCACTCTCTTAACACCTCCTGAGTCATCTCCTTAGATATTACACAGTAGTAACATAATAATAGCGATATGTAATAGTAATATTCCCCCAACGCAGATCTCTCCTCCAAGCGCCAGATTCCTGTGCTTGCCAGCCTACCTGACAACATGCCTAGAGGTCTCGTGGCCGTCACAGACACACGTACCGCTAGGCTCCTGATCTTCCCATCTCCGACAACTGTTCATACTCTACTTCTAACCAAGAACAAATGACACCAGAAATTTAGGAATTTAGTCATTCATCCATTCAACAGATATTTGCTGAGTACTTACTATATGCAGGTTGTTGGAGACACAGTACTAAACAAACATAAACACAGTCTCAGTCTCCAAGGAGCATAGGGAGTAGAATGAAGGAAAGAATTTCTCTCTCTCTCTCTCTCTCTCAAGGTGAGTTGCGTGGGATCTGAGGATAATTTAACCTGTTTGGAGTTCGGAGGCCAGGGAAAGCTTCTCTGAGAAAGTGGGCTGAGACCAGAAGGATGAGTAAGAGTTGGCCAGGAAAGAGGGGGAGAGAAAAGCAATCCAAGCAGAGGCAACAGCATGTGCCGAGGCCCTACAGCTGGAAGGAGAAAGGGATAACGACAAGCTGCAATTCCTGAGCACTGGAATGAAGAAAGGAGGCTGGAGTGTGGTGTGGAAGGAAGCAGGAGACGTAGGCTGAAGCCAGACTACATTAGGAATAACCCTTAATTTTATCATTCCCCAGACAAACAGGGGCTGTGGATCTCACATCCCAAATACGGTCTGTCTCAAATCATCCTCTTTTCCCCATTTCTACACTACGGGCCATGGTCTCTCTCCTGGATGCTGAACTATCTCTGTAACGGTCTCCTCACTGCCACCCCCAGCCCCCATAAGATTCGCCATGCTCAAGCCAGAGGCATCGTTTTAAACACGCAGACTTGCTGTCACTGCCTCTGCTTAGAATCTCCCACTCTCCACTGCACTCGGATAAATCCAAATTCCTCTTGAGACTAAAAACCAAGCCTGAGACTTCTATGGGTAAAAACAGAATATGCGGCAACCTAACCAACCAGCAAAAAGACCAAGAAAACAAGGAAATGTAAACTTGGGGACACAAAACATGTGCCATGCAGATAACAGATAAAGAGTTAAAGTTACAAGCTCTTACAAACTGGCAATAAAATGAGAGCGGCCTTGAAGAAAAATGTACAAACGACATTACCAGGAAATTCTCAGAGTGGATTTAAATACCTTACAAAAAAATATGGCAAGACGCTCAAATACACTAGCAATGAAAATTAAAGTTAATAATCAAGTATTACCGTCCACCCATAAACTCAGTAAATTTAAAGTTTAAAATCAGTGTGTCCCGAGCTCTGGTGAGCTCCTTCCTGGGAGTCTGTCCAACGGAAATAAAAGTGCTGGTGTGGAGGGATACACACACACAGATCTGGCAGCATTATCTGTCGTGGCAGAAAAAGGAAACAAGGTGAATGACTTAGGAGGAGGATGGCTAATAAATCATGGTGCCATCACCACACAGACACATTAAAGACAAGGGATGAGAACTCCATCGGGGAACCTGAGGTGGTCTTCATCAAACACTGGCGGAGCAAAGCAAAATGCAGGACGAGGAGAGGGCCCATCATTAGCTTCCCAGTCAGTGAGCTTCTCTTTCCTCAGAATGTGTCCTGAGAATGACGCTCGCAGTCAGGGGGTTTTATGGAGACTGTGATGGCCCCAAACATCATGGTTTCTCAAAGCCTTAACCCACTTTCTAGGAATGTCTGGATACATCCTCACAGAAGTAGCGAGAGGGGTGGGTGGACAGGAGACCAAGAAGGTAACAAAGAAGCCACTGCTGCAGCCTTGGTAAAGGTCTGTCGACACCAGGCCCGCAAGAGCGTCAGTTAAAATCCCACCTTGGCAAAGGCGTCCCTTCCATAGCTAGCTTCTTGCTCCGTGTGCTGCTTGTCGATGATGTCGCGACCTGTGGCCACCGTCCGGTAGAGAAGGGCTTTCTCAACCATGTCCGTCTTGGTGGAGAGCAATTCTGCTATGATAGAGACAACCTTGCCATTGTCAATGAGAGGCGTGTCACCGTCCACCACGAATTTTAAATTTCCCTAAAGCAGGGTGAAGAAAAACAAGACACACCATTTCCAGCCAGATTCTGAAACATTACATCCGGGACATATTTGCCAACTTAAGATAAAATTCAACGTGACCTTGTTTGTAGCACAGATTTCCTACACACATCACGTTTATATAAAAATCTAGTGCACTGTCCATCTCTCTTCTCCAGACACCCACCTATCTTTTCATCTGCAGTGTTTGTTTCTGATGGACAGAGGTTTTACATTTTTATGTAGTCACATCTATGAATCTCTTGCTTTATGGTTTCCCTTACTCTGTGTCATACTTAGACCATTCCCACTCCAAAGATTTTATGAATATTTAATATTTTCTTCTAATACACCGTTTTCCCCCTTACGTTTAAGCTTCTAACTCACTTAGCATTTATGTCGCTGTGTAGTGCAAAGAATCTTAACGTTATTTTTTCAGAAGGTTAGTTAGTTGCTCCAATATTATTTATTGAACGAACGGTCAAACTTTTTCTCCTGATTTAAAATGTCACCTTTAGTATATATTAAATTCCCCCCCTTCCAGGTTTGTGAGTCCGTCTATATTTTATTTATTCAATAAGCAATAAATACTTACTAACCACCTACCAACTGTCCGGCACATGAACCAATCTGTTGATTAATCTGATGATATATTTGTGCAACAAGTTGTAAAGCACTGTCACTTTTACTATCGTTTTAAATCTGGTAGAATTCGTCACGTCCCCTCTCTCCCCCCCCCCCCCCTTCTTTAGTACATTTATTTGATCTTCTTACATGTTCATTGTTCCGGGTAAATTCTAGAGTCATTGTGTCAACTTAAAAATGAAATTCCTGTTTGGCTTCTGAAGGATAATGTTGCACCTTATTTATAAACTGACTGAAAGAATGGGACGATTAATAATGTTAAAGTCTTCCTAGTTAGGGACATTTCTTCAAGAGAACAGTTATATTATCCTACAATACTTTTTATATAGGTCCCGCACATTTCACTAGAAGTTAAATCTTGCCACGTTAAAGTAAAAGGTGACTTTTATTCCAGATTTGAACTCATGTTGTCCCTCATTTTTTCTCAGGTTCCACGTTCATTATGTTTTCAACATCTATAATTACACAAATGGTAACGAAAGACATCTGACAAGCAGACTCCCGTGTCCTCTGAGTTTGCCGTGGTATCGGAGAAAATGACTGACCCGTGAGCTGGCCAACCTGGTCTGCAGTGTCGGCCACCGTGACCTGGCTATGCCTTTGACCCAGTCATGCCACCCTGTTAGGGCTCACTTCCCAACATGAAAAGTGAGATGGTCAAAATTCCAGTGCTGATAATTGATGATTCTACGTCTCAAGTGCTTTTAGAAATTTATTCTGTTCAGAAGTGTTTAGCTTATACCACTGGTAGTCACGTGGTTACTGAATATGTGAATCCTCGGAATTAAACGCTTGAAAATCTGATGTACCAGTAAGACAACTAACTACAGCTAAGTTTTAAAACCTATAGTGCTTAGAAAATCCTTCATAATGTTATAAAATGATGGAGAGAACCACAGATACAGCAATTTCTTCAAAACGGAGAGAAATTTTCTTCATGTAAATTACTTTTGAAAGCTACAGGGGAAATGCAAAGTCTCCTGAAAAAGCCTCCTGTCTCCACAGGGAAGCAACATATTCTGAAAGGCATCCCTACTCACCAGGTGAAGAATAGCAGCCAAAATTTTATACACCGTTTGAATCTCCTCAGGTTTGAAGCCAATTACTTTCATGGCTTCAGCTACTACTTTGAATTCTGCAGCATCGTTGATGGAAGACTGCGAATGAAAACGGAGAACTTAAGTCACCAACACTTCAGACGAACGTGAACATCTACCAATTACGAGACTACGTTCAAGTTTAGCCAAGGTCTTGAGGCTGTTGTAGCAATTCACCAAGTACCTCAAGAAAATGAAAATTATTTCAGGGGCAGAAACATCACTCAGCACACGCAATGTCCATCTGTGTGCGAGATGGCCACCATCAGGCAAAATAAGCATCACATACTTGTCTGGAACCTTCAGTGAGGGAGCAAGTCCTGAGCTGCCTCACAGAAGCTGACTGCCACTCAGTCACAAGTGAAGAAAACATGAGACGTGGAATCACAAATGGAAATACCAGCTGTGGGAGCCTCTGAGACACACATCTGGCTGTTGTTGCCGGTGGCTTTTTCCCCCTAGAATTAGCCTTTTTGTACAGGCTGGGAATAACACTCTGTCTCTTGAACAGTCAGGCTTTTTATTTCACAGGTGAGGAAAAGCAGGTCCCCCCAAAGCAAACCGGCCTGCCTCAATCGTTCAGCCGGCTATTGAATATTCTGGGATCACAACCACTTTTTCACAAGCATGCAGCACATCAGATCTACCTGATTTGGGGGTTGCTATAGACTGGATGTTTGTATCCCTCCAAACTTCCTATGCTGAAATCCTGACCCCCCCCACTGCCCTCCCAAAGGTGATGGAATTAGGAAGTAGGACCTTTGGGAGGTAATTAGGTAACAAGGGTGGAGCCCTCAAGAAGTGGGATCGGTGTCATTACAAGAGGCCTCAGAGATTCCTCATCCCTTCCGCACTGTGAGGACACAGAGAAGGCTCCATCTATAAACCAGGAAGGAGGCCCTCACCAAATCTGCAGGTGCCTTTATCTTGGACTTCCCAGCCTCTAGAACAGTGAGAAATAAAGTTGTATAAAAGCTACCCAATTTTTGGCACTTTTGTTGTAGCAGCCCAATCAGAGTAAGACAGGGGTTCAAAGACAAATCACCAGCCTCGAGGAGCTGCAACCATCAGGCTGGAAATACAAACACGTCTACAGAAATTCACAGTGAAGTGATGGTCAGCTGCCCATCTCCAAAGTCTTCCCAAAGCAGCAGCTCCAGAGGGCCTGAGCCCGACTGGTCCTCTCCTGGGTGAATTTCTCCTCTGGCTGGGACATCAAGGAGCTGGCCTAATGCTCATCTCGTGAGGAGGGACACGGGAAGGGGTCTCTGAGTACATGTTCCTCTAGTACCCAGGATGCAGCCAGGCAAGTTCCTCCACCTCCTGGTTCTCTGACCTTGGGCAAGATACTCAACTTCATCTAGTCTCAATTTCCTCATGGGTGAAATGGGCATAATAACGCGTTTCTCACAGGGTTGCCGTGAGAACTGAATGAGAATTACGTGAGATGCCTCCTTAGTTGCTAGCACATAAAAAGCCCTTGACAAGTATCAGATATTAGTATTGTTAGAAGCTGCAACTGTGCTGGAATTGCATAGAAACTAGGGGGAAAAAATGTCCTACTTGGGGAAGTGTGGGCTGCTAGAACCCTGGTCTGTTCACCTCTCTCCAAGTGCACGTGTCCTTCAGGACTGGTGCTCCCCCAGCCTCCAGGGGTAAATCTTCACTGGTGTAAACTAATCACAGTGATCCTATTCCTCTGACCAGGTGACTGCTCAGCCATGGGCCTGTGATGCTATTCTGGTCAGTAAGAAAGACATGAGGTTTCCCTAGCTAAAACGGGACATAAGCCAGGAACGTTTCCTCTGCCTGTGACTCCTGGAACTGCTGCTGCCACTTTGGGACCGTGAGGAAGATCAGCCTAAGCACACAAACCAAATCCAGTGAAGTGGGGGAGTTTTAAGGTGAAGAAACAAACAACCAAAACAAACAAACCAACTCCGGAACTGTCACATCTCAGGGTTTCTTGTTATGTGAGATAATGAAGTTCCTTATTGTTTTTGGAGACTTTTAAAAAATTTTTTTTTTCAACGTTTTTAATTTATTTTTGGGACAGAGAGAGACAGAGCATGAACGGGGGAGGGGCAGAGAGAGAGGGAGACACAGAATCGGAAACAGGCTCCAGGCTCCGAGCCATCAGCCCAGAGCCTGACGCGGGGCTCGAACTCACGGACGGCGAGATCATGACCTGGCTGAAGTCGGACGCTCAACCGACTGCGCCACCCAGGCGCCCCTGTTTTTGGAGACTTTTAATTGAGTTTTATCTTCCCTTTAACCCAAAGTATCTTCAATATACATGATTCCTATATTTTAGGGTAGTTAAGTAAAATTGTGACACAGAGTATAATACTTTATAGTTACTAAAATCATGCTATTAACTTATATTTGTTAATGGGAAGATATTAATGATTATGATTTAATAAAAGCAAGCTTATTTAATCAGAGTTTATTGCATGATTCCATTCATAAATATATATACACAGGGGTGCCCGGGTGGCTGGGTCAGTGAAGCATGTGACTCTTGTTCTCGGGGTGATGATTTCAAGCCCATGTTGGATGTAAGGATTACTTAAAAATAAAATCTTTAGAAAAAGAAGAGAAAAGAAAGGAAAAGAATATACATAAACCATTATCAATAACTATCTCTGGATGGTAAGCTTTAGTTATTATTTAGTTTAGTTATTATTTATTTTTATTTTCTGCTGGTGCTTCATGTTTTAGGTTTTGACTATGATCACACATTATGTTTTTGTTTCTGTTAGGATGAAAAAGGGAGGCAGAGAAAAGAGGACTGGGAAACTCTTGGAAAAGGGAACCCAAGCTACATTTAGCTTAGAGCAAAGGCTTTCTGTGGGGGTGCCACATGACCGGGTCCAAAGTAATTTGGTCAATAAGACAATGTGATTAAAGAGGAACATTTCCGGTCACTGGCTTTTTCCTTTTTTTAATGTTTATTTATTTTGAGAAAGAAAGAGCACAAGTGGGGGAGGGGCAGAGAGAGAGTCCCAAGCAGGCTCTGAGCTGTCAGCACAGAGCCCCATACGGGGCTCAAACTCAGGAACCACGAGACCATGACCTGAGCTGAAACCAAGAGTTGGACGTGTAATCGACTGAAACCCCAGAAGCCCCTCTGGTCATGGGCTTTTTAAGTGCCGGTTTCATAATCCCCTTCTGGTCTTTGAGGGCCGCTCACCTACTCTCAGAAAGCTCAAAGCTCGAATGTTGCCCTCTATTGTCTTGTTTTCAATTAACTTTCACCCAAACATCCTGCTCTGAGATGACTGTAAAAGCAAACAAAACAAAACAACTAGGCAACTTGAATGTCAAACAATGGAAAATTAATCGTGAAAGCCTAAATATCATTTCTTTCCATGCATGGCAATAAAAATACGGCTAAATCAGCAATGCAGGTATAATTTGCTTCAGATGAATAATAATAAGAAAAAAAACAAAACCAAACACCTCCCACACCTTGGATCCTTTACTTTCATAAATTCTTTTATTTTTCCTCTGACTACAAAAGCAATGTATTTTTTATTATAGAAGAAATTTAAGATATGAAAGAGTACAAGAACATGTACCTGTAACCTCATCCAACCTGAATCAGTAATTAAAACCTTGGTCTATTTCCCTCCATAGCTTACTTTATGTATTTATACATCTTTCCCCTAACAAAACAGGATAATATTGTAATTACCATTTTATAACCCACCATCAACAAACCACTATGTTATTAGGATTAGTTGTAAAGTGACCGGCAGGAAACTAATTAGAAATAAAAAAGGAGAAAAGCATCTGATATGTGAGTGCAAAGGACCTGCATGCAAATGAAGAGGAAAAAAGTGGAAAATTTTGGAGGCTGAATAGAAACGTTCCAGGGGTCACAAAACTATGTATACGTTAAAGTCAATACTTGAAATAATAGTGAATGGAGATCTTTGATTCTCATTTTCAACCAAAGTGCTTTTTCAACGTTTTTAATTTATTTTTGGGACAGAGAGAGACAGAGCATGAACGGGGGAGGGGCAGAGAGAGAGGGAGACACAGAATCGGAAATAGGCTCCAGGCTCCGAGCCATCAGCCCAGAGCCTGACGCGGGGCTCGAACTCACGGACCGCGAGATCGTGACCTGGCTGAAGTCGGACGCTCAACCAACTGCGCCACCCAGGCGCCCCCCCAAAGTGCTTTTGACGTTCCTTCTGTCTTCCCAACTCGCCTGTGGCCAAATCATACGGTATCTTCTTTTGAGGTGGATTTCCTTGTCCTATCAATCTTTTTATAGTGTCAAAAGGAATAGGGTTAAAAGTTCAAAGAAAATACAAGATCACAAGACAGAAACTTCTTTCCCATCAGATGGTGATGAAATACAGAAATGGTTGTTGAGTGAAGTTGCTGACCAACAATGTAGTGAATCTCTGTCCGCGAGAATTTAAAAACCAGAAGAAGAAAAGAGTCACTCATTTGCTTAAAGGCATCAGGCTGGACTAGACTTTTACTTAATGTCCCCTCTGATTCTTTGATTCTACAACTCAGAGAAGAAGCCCTTACCTTTAACTGAGCTCCTACGTGGATATAGTTGTAAGATGACAGGGATTTCTGGAGATGTAGAGAGCGTAGTATCTGATCTGAACCTCCTTGGAGTAGCTGAAAAAATATTTAATTAGAAATAAATTGGTAAGATACATACACAACCGATTACAGCAAACATTCTGACAATGGTAATCTTGTTTTTACTATGGTCATTTGTCAAACAGGTGCCTGTGGGTTGTGATGGACACTTGCTAAACAGCCTCATTATCTAGACAGGATCGGGTTGCGTTTCAGAATTCAGAAAAAGTCAATATTGCCACAGAAGTAAGAGGCATCAGCAGAGAGTCACATGCTGAACCACACTGGAAACACACAGCCTCTCCTCATCCATCTCTGTATCCAAGGCAGGAGCACCACTGGATAAATAACCATGGCTGCAGTGTTGAACAAAGACCAATTTTAACACTTTCATCCAGTGGGAAAAATACTGGGGAGAAGTTATGGGTTCTAGAAATAAAAGAGCTCTTCTACATTTGTTAGAAAAATAGTTGAATGAAAACATGGTGAATCGTCAACAAAAACACAAGCACAATATGGGTAGCTTTTCTATATAGAACATGCCTTTGGAAGGCAGCATGTTTAAACTCTCTACACTAAACTGTATGCTTTGTTTTACTTAAAAGGTATAATTATCAGATTTTGAAAAGTGATCTTTTAAACTAAATACACCAGAATTTGTACATACGAACGAGCACCCTTAAAGCAGTTCCCTAGAAGAAACTAAAGTCCGCTGAATTGTATTCAACTTCAACTGTCACCGCTCAATTACCTGCAGAGACAGTTTCCACAGGGAAATCAATCTTACTGATTTATAGTTTCTCTTTGTACAAATCCCAAACAGCACTGCTTCATTGGATCACCCGCTTTATTTATTAGCACTGGTTTATATTACTTTTGGCTTTAAAAACTGTAATAATGTATCATACTTGTTCTCTGAACATGAAGACTTGCTAACAGAAAGGCTATTTTAAAAGATCTTGCCTTAAACTCTAAAAGCATTCTCAAAAGACGTATTAGATTTTTTTCCTAAGCAACCACAGCTTTGATGGGATAAAGAAGACAATCCTCCCTTGTGTTCATAATCGTTTTAAGTAATCATCTTGCTTTATAGCCTCCATGAGCAAAATAAAACTGAAGTTGTATTGCTATCCGTGGGGCTCCCAAATATGGGAACAACAGCTTCTATCAAAAATAAAACACAATTAATTTAACATATTCAGAACTTACCACTTCAAAAGCCTTTATAGATATTAAACTATTCTCTACATTGCAAAGAAATGTGATGCTCAACCAAGGTAGTCAGTCATGTGACTAGTTCTTTATAACAATCACGCTCATCACATCTCAGAAGCAGCATATGGGTTGGGGGGGGTGGGGTGCACATGTGCACATGTGTAATGTGTTGTGGGCCAACGGAGGCAATGGAGGCCCAGGACAGGGCAGAGCCCGGATATAGAATATTCATCCTTGGTACAACTGGGCAAATGATCGATTACCTGCACAACAGCAAATACTAACCTGATAGAAAGAATGAAAGCTTCTTTCTCCTGGCTGTTGCACAATCACTCGAGACTAAAAAACACCACATGAAATCGTTAATCTGAGAACGCACCTCAAGGTCAAAAAGCCACAATTCTCAGGAAATCGTATACCAACAGTGCATTTAAATGTCCTAACAGACCCCATGGATTACCCACCTAAAACTAGGCCTCCTCTGTGCAATTTTTAATATTCTTTTTACTGCTTAAAACAGAGTTCCCTAAACTTTCTGAAAATGAAACTTTTTTTTTTTTTAACCTGGAGCCTAAAGATGGAATTTTTGGGGGAAGGAGGATTGGAAGTGGGAAAATAGGAAGGAATGTTTAGGGAGTAATATTCACAACACTGCCTTCCCCCAGGGTCTGGCAGGCATTTCAGAGCAATGCCTTATATCCTGTAGGAAAATCAGTTGAGCAAGATCAGTCTGTAAAGGCCCCTGCCTTAGATGGCTCCCAAAAGGCTGCTCTGAGAGGGCTCAAAATGTACGTTCATTCAAAGGGGTCCTTTTGATTGACTAGGTACATAAAGTGAAGCCCTAAAACATTTTGGAAAAAGACTGATAATACCTGGGATTTCCAGTCCTTTTGTAACTGACACTGACAAAAACACTTATTTCCTTACCAGTCTGACTTCAACTTAACAAAAAAAATAGATTATACTGGGGCACCTAGGTGGCTCAGTTGGCTGAATGTCTGACTCTTGATTTTGGCTCAGGTTGTGATCTCACACTCGTGGAACTGAGTCTCGGGTCGGGCTTCATGCTGAGTGTGGAGCCTGCTTGGGATTCTCTCTCTTCCTCTCTCTTTGCCACCCCCCCCCCCCCATGCTGTATCTTTCAAAATAAATAAATAAACTTAAAAATTTGATTATACTGCATTACACTGCCATAAAGGATGCTACGAATAGAAACCAGAAGAAAATGAGATTCAAATTAATATAGATGGGAATATCAAATCAATATGTTGTATACCTTAAACATACACAATGTGAAAGGTCAATTATATCTCAGTTATAAAAGATTGTTGTACGGGCATGATTCTGTGAGAAGAGTGTAATTTCAGAAACTGGACCCACTAAGCTGTCCTGTGGTGCACTAAGGAAAACAATAAGATGACACATGGGAGATGGTTGTGTCACCAGAGTGGAAATGATTAGTCCTGGCTTGGTCTTTGGCCAGACCTCACCCGGAGGGTGGCACATACTCGAATGCCACTCCGGCCCCCACCACAAACGCCCCTAAATCCTTATCTACAAAGCTCGAGCCTTTCCCAACCTGATATCCTAAGAACTAATAAGAACACAAAAGGAGAATATCTTGTCATGAAAGCTGACTGAGAAGCACGAAGGGAGGCAGAGTAGGATTAAAAGCTACTTTGAAGTCATTCTAGAAATTCTATAAGCACTATTAGGTTTAAACAAAATTCAGCACCCGAAAACATTACCCTCAGACGTTAAACACATTTTACCTTCTCCAATAAGTAGTTATTGATATGTCCACCAATAGGATCCCCCTTGAAATCAAAGTTGATATCCATGTATTTTCCAAATCTGCTTGAGTTGTCGTTACGGTTGGTTTTGGCATTTCCAAAAGCTTCCAAGACGCAGTTGGACTTGAGCAACATATTCTTCACTCTTGAACACAGATAAATGAGAGTCCTTATAGAGAGTTTTCCAGGCCAAGCCTTTTAGAAAACTAGATTTTGTTAAAGCACATCCAAAGGTTCATACGAAGATGCTGACAGCAGCGTTATTAGCGACAGTAAAACAAACTGGTCAACCCTAACTGCCCACCAACAGGGTTGGGTAAAAGTAACTGTTTTTGTACTACAGTGTGAACTGATGGAGACAGATGTCCACAGAACATGTTAATGAAGGAGAAATTAAGTTGCAAAATAGTATGTGTGGCAGGGACTGTGCGTGTGTATGCGTGAGTGTATGTGTATATGCACATACGTTAGTCGATGCTTAAAGGCTGGAGGGAAGAGTACACTTCACTATAGTTTCCTAGGTTGACAGGGGAGGAGTTTACAGAGTGGGATTTCAGGGACCTTCCACCTGGGACAAAAGACTATAATTTTTAGTTTAAGTGAACATGTTTTATTTGTATAAAGAAAAATCTTTAAAAAAAGATATGTTCTCAAGAGAAAGAATGGGTGACACAGAAAATGATACAATTTTTAAAAGTACTTGTTTGTAAAGCCTAAAACACTGAAATTTATTGCATTTAGTTATACATTATAAAGACAGTCTTTATTAGTTTAGAAATCGCTCATTTTGTGTGAATAAAATCTCTCCATTGTATCAGTTACTTAATTCATTCTTTGTTCAATGAATGCTAACTTTCTAGGGAGCAGTCTCTCCCAGTGGATACTTTTTAACTTCATGCTAGACCTTAAGTCTTTGTTTTTATTTCACTGACAGAATTCCTCTTGTACCGGCACACAAGCATGCCTGCTATAGAAATAACTGTGGCCGCTGAAATAACCGAATGCAGCCAACCCACTACCGCCTTAAGTGACCCCACAACCTCCTCTCTCTCTCTCTACACACACACACACCACAACACACAGAAGTATACGTTTAAAATGTGGGGAGGGGCGATTCCACGCTTATGGTAAACAAAGGCAACTATCTTTGTGTTTGTTAGAGACAGAGGATCCAAAGCAGGCTCTGCTGACCGTACAGAGCCCAATGTGGGGTTTGAACTCACAAATGTTGAGATCATGACCAAGTGAGCTACCCAGGAGCCCCAAGGCAATTATCTTTAAAACTCTGGTGAGATATGCTCATGAAAGACTAGTAAATCTACAAATGCCTTACTCTACTATACCAACTGAGTTTAAAAACAAAATGAAGTTAGTTCTCAGCCAGTCATTCTCCTGAGCTGCCAAGGAAATTAAGATAACTTACATTCTTATCCTTGTTATAGGAGATTGCAAAGTCCGAATGATAAGTGGGATGTGTCACAATTAAGAAAAATGTCTCCTTGGGGCGCTTGGGTGGCTCAGTGGGTTAAATGTCCAACTTCAGCTCAGGCCATGATCTCACGGTTCGTGAGTTCGAACCCACAGTTCGTGGGTTCATGGACTCTATGCTGACAGCATGGAGCCTGACCGGAATTCTCTCTCTCCCTCTCTCTCTGCCCTTTCCCCATTTGCACTCTTTCTCAAAAATAAACATTAAAAAAAAAAAAAGAAGAAGAGAAAAGAAAAGAAAAGAAAAGAAAAGAAAAGAAAAGAAAAGAAAAAAGAAAAGAAAAAAGAAAAGAAAAGAAAAGAAAAGAAAAATGGGGCGCCTGGGTGGCTCAGTCAGTTAGGCATCCAACTTTAGCTCAGGTCATGATCTCAGGGTTTACAAGTTCGAGCCCTGCATTGGGGTCTCTGACAGCTCAGAGCCTGGAGCCTGCTTAGGATTCTGTGTCTCCCTCTTTCTCTGCCCCTTCTCCACTCGTGCTCTGTCTCTGTCTCTCTCAAAAATAAATAAATGTTTAAAAAAAAGAAAGAAAGAAAATGAAGCTCCGATCAGCATGTCTCCCCATTTTTATTCCGCCCTTACCTTTCAACCTCTGCTCTCTGACTGGGGTTGGTGATGGCCGCGATGTACTGCATAATGTACTTACTGGCTTCAGTCTTACCAGCTCCACTCTCCCCTGGGGGAAAAAGTGTGCAAGGCTTAACACTGTAACTTAAACCAAGAGGAAGCTAGTTTTTACTAGAATAATTGCAAATTCTGATGTTAGTTACTTAAAATTCTTTACGTTTCATTGTTTGCTTTTATGAGTTATTTCCTCCTATCTTGATATGGTATGGGTTCTAACAGATCTGAAAATGTTGGAAAAAAAAGTAAAACTACTATAGAAGTAAAATAACAAGTAGATTACAAATTAAGATTTAGTACAAAAATATCAAGAGATAAACTGTGGTAAACAAATTCCTTAGACCAAAGTCTTTGTACTCGGCTGTGACTCTTGAGTATAGCAGAAAAGCAACAAGCTAGTGCCTCAAACAGTGGCCATGGCTAAATTCATAAAACCTTATTCTCTATAGCACATTTCTTTTAATCTTCATGAGGATGAAATAATTCCTCCAGAAAATTAAAGTTAGAGTAATTTTGGTGAAAACAAAGCAAAACAAAACAGCAGGCTCCAGACACGGTGTCACAGAGAGAGCATGACAGCTGGTGTAATGTGGGAAGAAGGGATCAATTTAGAATGAGCTACCCAATTGTTAAATGTACATGCCTCCTGACTCAAGAATTCCACCTGTAGAAATTTATACTACAGAAATACTAAAAATATGAATATAATCAAATAATAATAATAATCTTCAAAGGTTTAAGGAGTATTTCTGCAGACTATACTATGTGTCACAGCTGAAGTCTGAAAATAAAATGCCTGTCAGTAGAGGACCAGGCAAATAAATGATTCAACTATTCAATGGAATCCTGCACAACTGTTGAGAACCCCCTGCTTCCGTAGAGGTATGCTAAGGAAAAGTGCCCACTCTGTGTTGTTAAATGGAAAAACACATGTAATAGCGTTTATAACGTAATTTTGTAATATGTTTATAATACAATTTCATATGCATGTGTGACTCTATGTATAATATACAGAAAAAATGTATAAAAGGACCAACACTAAATTCACAGCTGTTACTGCTGAAGTTTTGGGGGTAACAGGTTATTCAGAGGGAAGGGGCTTTTGCTCTTAAACACTTACATGATTGTTTGCTCCCTTCTTTCTTTTATAATCAGGCAATATTGCTTTCATCATTTAATATAACATAGTCCTAGGATATAATTCTCCAACATTAAGTTACATAACTCCTCTGACCCTTAATATTCTCATCTATGAAGTAGAAACACAACTGTCCTACCACCCAACGGTTTTGATAACCAAAATGGAATAAAGATCAAAAAAGTAGTTTTAAAAGTATAAAGCCCCTAATGCAGATGTGAGGTATTATTAGCACCAAAATAAATTCCCACAGTTTGGGAGAGGCCATCCTGGGTCAGCGGGCAGATACCTTCCCTGTCCTCAATTTACTACACAAGATTCCTCGAAGAGCTCAGCTTTACTCAGAGGGGTTAGCTCCAGCTCTCGGGCACACAGAGTCTATCACCTGTCTCTCTGCTCTTCAGGCTTTAGAGCTCCAGCCTCTGGATCTGAGAGCCCATCCCTGGTCCCCATGCCTGTATGGTCCCTTTCACCAATCCGACTTTGAGTTCATTCTTCATTTTTGGTAACTCAGGATTTCATTTTCTTGGTTTCATTCTGCTATTATTTAAAATGACTTTTTGTTAACATTTTATCCAGTACTTTCATGTCTTTGAGGTGAGAAGAAGAATCTTGCATGTTGGCTCAGTCTACAAAATTGACCAGAAGCCCATCCACACGTAACGTGTATTTGCAAATGACCCGAGACTACGCTTTGGTCAGAAAGGATTTCTTGGTTAATGCTCACTGCACTTTTTTTTTCCTCCGGTAAAACTGCTTACCTCTCTAACTTCAAAGAAGATCTATTCAACAGTTTGGATCCTCGAGTACCTACTAAGTTAAATGGATTTTGACCCTGAAAGTACAGGGGGTCCCCTCTGAGTACCTGATATCACAATACAAGTGTCTTTCGAGCGCCTCTTCATAGCTTTGTAAGCAGCATCAGCAATTGCAAACAGGTGAGGTGGTCTCTCGTACAGCTCGCGTCCTTTGTATTGCTCAATCGTGTCTCTCCCATAGATGTTCAGCAACTTGTAAGGATTCACAGAAACAACGACTTCTCCAATGAATGTGTAGATACGCCCCTTTTCAAATCTGCACAGGACCGAAAGAGATGGAACAAGGAACAGCTATGGTGACAAAGAAACACTGTCTTTCCGAAGAGCCTCATTTCCAAGAAAATCCAAATATCCCGGGAACGGTTTCTGAGCTGACATTTCGTTAATTCCGAATTTAATTTTAGAGACAATGCTTAGGTTGTGCCCCTTCAGATGTTGCTGGCAGAAAAGACCAGTAGGAGTTAAAAGCCAGGAAAGAAGAAAGAATTTAATTTTTTGTGGGCTGGATAGTTCCTATTTCTGAAATATGAAAGGATAAGTAGGTGCTACGAAGAGCTCTAGTAAAAGGAGAAACAGAAGATAAAGCAGGTCTTGGAATCTACTTAGCCAGATTTTCAATTATAAAGAAAACTGTCCAAATACACTTCTTTTTTTTCTCCCTCTTGAATCTGCACTAAAGTGTCAGTAAAGGAATAAGAACACTAAAATTCATAACACAGAGAGTCATAGAGGAGACGCTTCTGGCATACATCAAATTCATTAAAATTTTTAAAAAAAGTTTTTTTCATGTTTATTTATTTTTGAGAGAGAAAGAGACAGAGTGCAAGCAGGAGAGGGGCAGAGAGAGAGGGAGACAGAATCCGAAGCAGCATCCAGGCTCCGAGCTGTTAGCACAGAGCCCGACGTGGGGCTCGAACCCATGAACCGTGAGATCATGACCTGAGCCGAAGTCGGATGCCCAACTGACTAAGCCACCCAGATGCCCCTCAAATTCATTGTTTTAAATGATGGCCTAAAATTCCATGGTATAGATTATCATTCTCTAGTCAATCATTCCCCTTCCTTCCTGCTATTATGAATAATACTGTAGGAAATACTCCTGACACATAATCTTACAACTCAGTGCTTTTATTTCTGTGAGACAGCTGGTTGAAAGGTATGTGTATTTTTTTATAAAGTATTTCTAACAGGATCCCACCTTTTTACCATAAAATTCTGGAATGCTGCCCATTATGTGATTTGTATGTATCACCGTACATAGATATATTTGATAAGTGATTACACGAGCATGGAAAAATATGGAAGACTACGTGTTCTGTTTCACATACCTTTTCTACATATAACAGGGTGATGAGGAGGGAGGCTGTGTGGGTGGATGGAAGGAAGCTTTAGGAACAAAGGGGAAAAAGTAAAAAAAAAAAACCCTGGCATATACAGTATGACTCAACTGCACAAAATCATGTGTCTATATTTACCAAGAAAAAATTTAATATAAAACTTAGAAAACCCATATATAGTCACAGTTTATACATTACTCACACATATAAACACACATGAACCAGAGCTAGGCCAACACCCAAATGGACATTTCTATACAAGTTGTTGCTAACACACTCCACCTGCCGAGAGGCACAGGAAGGACACAGAGCTCCCATCCAAGAAGGAAGGGAGCGCCAAGACGGGCTAAATGCTGGTCCCCGGACAATGACCACATCTCTAAGCGCTCTTGCTCAGGACCAGAGCAGCAGGGAAATAACTAATTCTTTGGGACCACAACGGCAAGGACCTTAAACTTCCTTCACAATGGAATGAAGGCTGTTGGCTATAATTAGGCGTGGAAACAAACAGATGCTGATAATCAACAGTAGATTAAAACCAAGATTTTATTAAATAGCTAATATATATTTAAATAAAAACTATTAATAACCACTTTAAGATTTTCTGTGCATTTTTCTACTGTGGTTTTCCTGTGAAGCCTAACTGTTGGATGCCAAGTTTATATGGTGGTTAGAAGCACAGACTTTGGAGTCCTTTACATCTGGGTCTGAATGCTCACACTGCAAATATGATAGCTGTGCGACCTTGTAAAACCACTTCACCTCCATGTGTTTCACTTGTAAAACAGACAATTACACCGCACTCTCACTCTGGCATTGAGTAAGTACTTAAAAAAGGGGGTGGGGTGGGCAATTAATCTATGCTTCCAATTACACTCTGCATGAAAAATATTTTTAATAAATGCTTTTATTTTATTAACGTTTCTACTTAAATCACAATAATCCCTACATGTTCAATCATCATAATCTGATTCCCTGCCTCAGCTGTTAATCAATGAACAACAAGCCACAAGCAAATTGTCCACATAACTCATGTTCAAACACCCCCTAAAAGTAATGAAAGGCTAAGGTTCACTACCTAAGCCTTTCTGGCTTAAACTGAAAATGTACAGGACATTCTCAACAGCTGTCTTCAAGGATGAGAATTAAAAGGACATGATTCTTTAGTTTAAGAAACACTGTCTAAACAGGAAGAAGAAGAAGAAGAAGGGGGAGGGGGAGGGGGGAGGAGGAGGAGGAGGAAGAGGAGGAGAAGAAGGAGGAGGAGAAGAAGGAGGAGGAGAAGAAGGAGGAGGAGAAGGAGGAGGAGGAGAAGAAGGAGGAGGAGGAGGAGGAGGAGGAGGAGGAGGAGGAGGAGGAGGAGGAGAAGGAGGAGGAGAAGTAGGAGGAGAAGGAGGAGGAGGAGGAGGAGGAGAAGGAGGAGGAGGAGGAGAAGGAGGAGGAGGAGGAGAAGGAGGAGGAGGAGGAGAAGAAGGAGGAGGAGGAGGAGGAGGAGAAGAAGAGGAGGAGGAGGAGGAGAAGAAGAGGAGGAGGAGGAGAAGAAGGAGGAGGAGGAGGAGAAGGAGGAGGAGGAGAAGGAGGAGGAGGAGAAGGAGGAGGAGAAGGAGGAGGAGGAGGAGGAGAAGGAGGAGGAGGAGAAGAAGAGGAGGAGGAGGAGAAGAAGAGGAGGAGGAGGAGAAGAAGAGGAGGAGGAGGAGGAGAAGGAGGAGGAGGAGGAGAAGAAGGAGGAGGAGGAGGAGGAGAAGAAGAGGAGGAGGAGAAGAAGAGGAGGAGGAGGAGAAGAAGAGGAGGAGGAGAAGAAGAGGAGGAGGAGAAGAAGAGGAGGAGGAGGAGAAGAAGGAGGAGGAGGAGGAGAAGAAGGAGGAGGAGGAGAAGAAGGAGGAGGAGAAGAAGGAGAAGAAGGAGAAGAAGGAGAAGAAGGAGAAGAAGGAGAAGAAGGAGGAGGAGAAGAAGGAGAAGAAGGAGGAGGAGAAGGAGGAGGAGAAGAAGGAGGAGGAGAAGAAGGAGAAGAAGGAGGAGGAGGAGGAGAAGAAGGAGGAGGAGGAGGAGAAGAAGAGGGAGGAGGAGGAGGAGAAGAAGAAGGAGGAGGAGAAGAAGAGGAGGAAAGAGGAGGGGAAGGAGGAGGAGGGGGAGGAGGAGGAGGGGGAGGGGAGAGAGAGGAGGAGGGGGAGGAGGAGGAAGATGTTGGGAAAAAGAGATTACCTCACAGGTGTGGAACTCTGTGAAATAAGACACAGCAAATAACATACGAGATTAGAATGCTGTTCGAAGATTCCAGGTCTGCCTAATCAGTAAATTCCATTTTATTCCAAATAGAATATTTATCAAAGCTTCTAGACATCATGTTTGTAAAACACAATAAACTACGTGCATAATAGCATCAAATGCACAAATATTATCGTGAAGACAGCGGCAAAAGGTCAACGAATTATGGTATTAAATACAATGCCTCGGTAATTTATAAAATGTTAAAAACTTACTTGAAACTCTAAGGTTGGTTACCACACATGAAACTTTCAGTTTGGTTAAGGCTTAAAATCACCACTAGATGGTGCCAGTGTACACAGTAACACCAACCCAAGATTCCAATTTGCTTGGGAAAGCCTCGCGTATGAAGTTAGCACTAAGGTAGTGTAGTCACCTGGTTGGTGTGCCTCCATAAGGAACTAGTGTCACGATCCTCAGCGACAAACAGGGTGAAGCCACCTCTTATAAGAGACCAAGGAAGGCATCTCTATGCCTTCTGTGTGTGAAGCTTGTGTGACAAACTTTTATAATGCACTCTTCAAATATTTATTCAATATCTACTCTGTGCCAGACACTGGGCCTGACTCTGGGAATTAAAAGATGAACAAAGTGCAGGGAAGTGTTGCAAATAAATAATAACAAATGATAGGTAAGGTAATGAAGGCAGGTACCATGTTGGTTGGCAAAGATGATCACAACACCCCTTGCAATGAGCAACCGAAAGAGAAATATACTAAGCTCAGAGAGAGGCACGCGAGGCCTTTTGTGCCGCGGCCTCCAAATTCCTCTTCACTTGACTCTCCTAACTGCCCACCACACATCCACCGTCAACACCTCCCGATCCCCTCTTTCCATCTCAGTCTGCTGTTACGTTAATGAGATACTTACGGTCCCCAAGGACACCACGACCTCATGGTTTGCCCACAGGTTCATTCTGCCTACAATACCTTGTCCTCACCCAGTCTCTTCCTCCCCCCATCTCCTCAACAGGTTCCCACTCCTTCAAAAGCAAAACAAAATAAAATGAAACCAGAAAACTACCTACTAGGGGACAAACACCTAGCCTCAACTCTGAAACACGACCTAGGAAGAACAGTTGCAAGGTGCTGTGAAAAGTAGACGCGGGGGAGGGAGGCTGCCGAGAGGGAGCAGGCACCCGTGCGCGTGCAGGCTCCTGAGCAGAGCGCCCCCCACAGGAGGCTGTGGTTCTCCAGGGGACAAACCAACCATCTTCTCTGAGAATGGCAGTCTCAGGGTGCTGGCGGCTGTGGGACAAAAGGAGTCCCATTTGGCACTTCTGAATAGTTAGTTGCAAGATGGGACTGAATGAAGAAATGAGTAGACATTACGTTGTTGCAATTACACTGCAATCAATTACAATGCAATTGTAATGCATTACACTGTCCGTGTGGTGAGGCAAAAGACAAAAAGCAGGTACGATTCTCTGCAGCAGGTGATATTGAGCAGTGAAAACGGGTGCCACCTTACCTCCCAGATGTCTCATGGCATGCTCACAGGGCTTGCCTGCGAGTCAGGCAAACTTCTTGCCATTTCAGTCAAAGTGAGAAATAACTCAGCATGGGTGGCTCAGTCGGTTAAGCGTCCGACCCTTGATTTGGCTCAGGTCATGATCTCAGTTTGTGGGTGGGAGCCCCCAGAGGGCTCTGCACTGACAGTGAGGAGCCTGCTTGGGATTCTCTCCCTGCCTCTCTCTCTGCCTCTCCCCTGCTAATGCACACTCTCTCTGTCTCTCTCAAAAATAAATTTAAAAGATTAAAAAAAATAATAATGATCCCAAACTCAGCTATCTACTGGTCATTCCACATACTCTCTTTCAATAACTAATCCAATAACTAAATAATCCAACCACATTTACTCAAATATGGTAATAATCAAAAGTGACCCAGAATGGGGCCCAGGATAAGACATGATAAGAAAAACTAGGCAAAGAAACTGATAGGACAAAAGGCAGATCAAGAATACCCATGAAAAATAGGTATGTCATAAAGGAGAAAAACTTTGGAAAAATATTTCTGCATGGAAGCAAAACACATAAAGAAAATATAGCCCTCTAAAAACCAAGAAAACAAAGAAAACACCACTTAAAAATAGAGAGACCAGGGGCGCCTGGGTGGTTCTGTTGGTTGAGCCTCCAACTCTTGATTTCGGCTCAGGTGGTGATCTCACAGTTTGTGAGATGGAGACCCACATGGGGCACAGCGCTGGCGGTGAGGAGCCTGCTTGGGATTCTCTCTCTCTCTCTCTCTCTCTCTCTCTCTCTCTCTCTGTTCCTCCCCAACTCGCATGATCTCCCTCTCTCTCTGGCAAAATAAACTTTTTTAAAAAAATAGAGAAAAAATGTTTAAAACTATTTTTTTGAAACAGGAGATGAGAAACCAAAGAGCTCAGGGAAACAACAGAAAGAGGAGAAAACCCCACAGAAATGAAGTCCACATTAAAAGACATCAGAATGAGGGGCGCCTGGGTGGCTCAGCTGGTTAAGTTGGTCAGCTCAGGTCACGATCTCCTGGTCCGTGGGATCCGTGTTGACAGCAGGGAGTGTGCTTGGGATTCTCTGTCTCCCTCTCCATGTGCCCCTCCCCTGCTCATGTGCTCTCTCTCAAAATAAAATACATATATATATATATATATATATATAAAGATATTAGAATGGGAACAGATACTGCTGAACATACAGACAAGAAGAAAAGCAAGCAAAATGAAGTGGAAAAACAAAGTTCAAGTAGAAAGCAGTATAGAAGAGGGAGATAATGGAGATCACGTGACTGGGTCTCTGAAGACTTTGGTGTGATAATGGTGACATTTCAAAACGGCAAACAATTACACCAAGAACGTATGTTGATAGAGAGTGTCAGAAAACAGGTCAGCCACCTGGAAAAACAAAATCCATAGATCATCAGCGTGATGCCTTGAATTGTGCTCTCCCCCACAAAAGATATGCTGAAGTACTAATCCCTGGTACCCGTGAAAGTGACCTTATTTAGAAACAGGGTTTTTGCAGATGTGATCAAGATGAGGTCATTAGAGTGGGCCCTAATCCAACACGACTGGGTTATGAGAAGAGGAAAATGCCATGGGAAGACTGAGACAGACGGGGAGGACACCACGCGATGACAGAGGTGACAGGCGCAGCTGCGAGCCAACGTCACCGTGGGAAGCTAGGCAGAAGCAAGGAAGGATTTCTCCCCCACCAGTTCCAGACCGACCCTGGCCCTGCTGACACCTTGATGTTGGACTTCTAGTCTTCAGAACTGTGAGACAAGAAATGTCTGACCTTATTTTTAAGTCACCCCATTTGTGCAATTTTGTTTGTGGTATTTTGTTATAGCAACTCTAGGAAACTAATACGACTAGTTATACCAAAATAAATTTTATGAAAGTGTCTCAGTTTCACTTCATGTTTAAAGAAATGCAAATCAAACCAACAACAGGGTACAATTCTCCACCTACACATGAGGAATTTTGACAGTGAACAATGTTAGCAAGAGTATGGAGTCACAGGTGTCTTCCCCATCGCAGGTATCACCTTCATTGGCGGGACTCCCTCATAAACCATTCTCCACAAAATATAAATCTAATTGCTCATTCCTATCCTTAAATCTTTTCAATGGGAAGTCTTAAAGTCAAGCCAATCTGACATCCCGATATTGGCTTACCTCACGTCAACCACTCCTGATGACTGCTCTGGCCAAGAATAAAACAAGATCCTTCCCCATCTAAACTGCCCCTATCCACCATCATCCCACACTTGTTTCCTCTATGGTAGTTACCATAAGTAGCTTCTTGTTGGTTTACTTTCTGTCTCCAGAGGAATACAGTCCATATTTACCTTGTTCATGGCTTTATCTTCAGCATGCAATACAGTGCTGGAACTTACAGGGGATGGTTAAATATTCGATGAATCAAAAAATAAAGGAAGGAATGAATGAGTCCCCTTAGCCCCCCACCATTTTCTCAGCAAATGGTTTGCACCCTATTTATAGAGAAAATTTAGGCCGTCAAGTATGGAAGACTTTAAATCGCCTACCGTCATTACTTTTTTTTTAAATTTATGTACTTAGTTTCACTTCTCTTATTTCCTTATGACTTTCAAAAGTGGGAGGAGGGGAGATTAAATACAGCAGGATATCACCTAGTTTTTAATGGGCCACATCCTTATGCTCAACTGAAAATAACCTTTCCTTTCACATGGGCAATTTCATGTACTCTGGATACAAACAGTAATTTATATTCCAGGAAAATATAATTAAAATAGTATCTACTCTGACTCACCCTCTGGGACATGTTTTTCACTGTTAGGGAAGGAAGCTGCAACGTATGCAGGACTGACTTGGAACTGGAGGTATCAGTTCAAACTGGTGGGGTGCAGTGGCTTGAAGGGAGGGGAGAGGGAGAGAGAGAGATGTGGACGTGAGCACACATTTCCTAGCTCTGCCCTCTGAGGGAGCTCAGAAGCAAGGACACTCAGATGTTGGCTTGTACACTATTCTTCTTAACTAAAAGGACCCAGGGATCCTTAGAGAAAAGCTAATTCTGGAGCTGGGGCAGGGGAAGTACAAGATGAGTCTGGAATGTGTTGTTGAGCTAGAATGTAGGGAAGTACTCAAAGAATGACAGGGACATAGCAAAAGAAACAGGAATCCGCGTAAAAGGCTCCCACTGGCCCAAGCGGGAACCACATGAGCACTAAAACAAGTAATGTCAGTGACATTATAATCCCCCGAATAAAATAAGAATCTCGGAGTCCGTACTGATATAAAATAGAAGTGAATTGGAGAAGTAAAAGCTCTTCCTTACGGTGGAATGACAAGAAATACAAAAGGAATGGCGTTGAGTTAGAGAATTATCGGTGCATGCTGAAACCAGTAGCTGAGAGTGTGATGAGGAACAGGATAGTTACACAGCCGCAAAGTATCTTCTGCAAATTACTTAGTAATTACAAAGGGAGAGATAACTTTTACAGGAGAGAAACCCTGTAAGCATTAAGTGGCCATTAACTTTGACTTCATTAGCTTTGACCAGGTGCTCAAAGTTAATATCACCACTATTGACACAAATTGACATATGTGCCGGTGATAGTTAATTTTATGTGTCAACTTGCCTGGGCCAGGAGGTGCCCAGAATTTGGTCAAACATTATTCTGGGTGTGCTGTGAGGGTGCTTCCGGATGAGAGAAACATTAGAGTCAGGAGGACTGAGCAAAGCAGAGTGCCCTACCCAACTGGGTGGGCCTCATCCACTCCAGCCAAGACCTGATAGGAACAGAAGGGTGAGTGAGAAACAATGCTTTGTCTCTCAGCCTGATGGTCTCTGAGCTAGGGCACAGGTCTTCTCCTGCCCTCACACTTGGACTCAGACTAGAACTAACACCATCAGCTCTCCTAAAATTCTAGCTTACTGACCGAGGAGTTTGGACTTCTCAGCCTCCGTAACTGTGTGAGCCAAAAATCCCTCTATATGTGTGTTTATAAACACACACACACACACACACACACACACACACACACACACACACACATATCCTATTGGTACTGTTCCTCTGGAGCAGTCAGACTTATGTGGATTTTGTATTGAGAGTGGTTCTAGAGGGACGGAATTTTAAGAAAGCGTTCTCTGAGTTGTTTCTGGAGTTTCAGGAAATGGCTCTCTGATCAGATTTAAGGCCACTAATGACTCTATTTCCAGTTGCAAAAAGAACAGTGATAGTCCATGGTGTGATCTGGCAATAAAAAACATATCTCCAATGAATACTCTTAATCAACCTCTTATAAGAAACAAGAAGCTGGGTGATTGTGAGTATATTTGCAAAGATTTCTGGAAAACTAACAAATATGAGGTTGGCTGGTTAACTCTTAATGTCACTGGACAAAGTGATGAATGAAAAGAATGGCTCAGGGATTCAAATTCCCAGCTCAAGTGCTACAAACGGACCTAAAGCTTCTTTTCCTGTAGCCACAGGGCTTAGAACACAAATGCTGTGCCTCCTGATATGATGTGGTGAGGACACAACAATCACTTCTGTGGTGTCTGCCAAAAACATTTAACCCGAATCTAACCAGGAGGAAACAGAAGATAAACCTAAATTGAAGGACATTCTATGAAATAACCGGGAAAGTTCACAGTAAAAACAACAACAACAGAAAGGCTGACACTCTGGAAAACATTATGGAGGTTCCTCAAAAAACTAAAAATAGAACTACCCTGTGACCCAGCAACTGCACTACTGGGTATTTACCCAAAGGATACAGGTGTACTGTTTCAAAGGGGCACATGTACCCCAATGCTTATAGCAAAACCATCAACAAGAGCCAAAGTATGGAAACAGCCCAACTGTACATCGATGGATGAATGGATAAAGAAGATGTGGTATACATATACAATGGAGTATTACTCGGCAATCCAAAAGAACCAAATATTTCCATTTGCAACTATGAGGATAGAACGGGAGGGTGTTACGCTAAGCGAAATTAGTCAGAGAAAGACAAATGTCATATTGACTTCACTCATATGAGGAATTTAAGATACAGAACAGATAAAAAAAGGGGAGGGAAGCAAAAATAATATAAAAAGAGGGAGGGGGACAAAACATAAGAGACTCTTAAATATAGAGAACAGAGGGTTGCTAAAGGGGGTTTTGGGAGGGGGGATGGGCTAAATGGCTAAGGGGCATTAAGGAAATCAGTGTTGCACTATGCTAACTTGGGTGTAAATTAAACAATAAATAAATTAAAAAAAAAAAAAAAAAAGAGATACTCCAGGACAGGAAGTTGTTTGAAAATCTTTTTTAAAGAAAGTATATTTACTTCTTTTGTTAGCTACTTTATTTTTAATCAAAGGTATATAAGGCTATACATTAGAGATTCTAATCCATATGAGATAACCAACATTAATATACTCTGTTCACTTAATACTGAATAGAATTAAAGAAAATCATCTATACTTTTAAAATCTGTATAGCTTTATCTTTTATGAATCTATAATTTGTTGACATTTTAAAAATATTAAATACAACTTTTGGATATCAAAAAAAAAAAACCCAGAAAGGCTAAATACTATTTATATTATAAGAAATTAAAGAGACCCAACAACTAAATACCAGGCATTCTCATAGGAAGGTTCTTATAATTCTTGCATTTTTCTATAAATGTGAAATTATATACAAATTTAAAATTGCTAGTAAACAATCCAAGCTTCTTCATAGAGGTTTAGATTTTTATTTATTGCTTTTGCACAAGCAATATAGACTCTTAGTAAAAGATCCAACAAATATAAATGATTAGACAGTGAAAAGCGTTTCTCATCTTTGTCACAACCTCCCTGGCTAGAGGCAGCTACTGCTGCTGGTTTTCTGTAAATTCTTCTAGAAATAGGTTATTCAGGGGCACCTGGGTGGCTCAGTCAGTTGAGAAACCGACTTCAGCTCAGGTCATGATCTCACGGTTCGGGAGTTTGAGCCCCGCGTCAGGCTCTGTGCTGACAGCTCGGAGCCTGGAGCCTGCTTCATATTCTGGGTCTCCCTCTCTCTCTCTCTCTCTCTCTCTGCCCCTCCCCCGCTCATGCTGTCTCTCTCTCAAAAATAAATAAACATTAAAAAAAATTTAAAATAGAAATAGGTTATTCAAATACATACATATCCATACAGATAGTCTTATACATGAGTGACATTTTTTTCTCCAATTGAAATAATGAATCTTGGCAATAGTTTCATATAAATAGGGAAAAGCCTCATTTTTTATGCCTACATAGTATTTCATTTCACGAGTGAACACACAATAGTATATTTAATTAGTCCCTATTGGACTTTTAGGTGGTAACTCACCTTTTTTTATCATGGACAATGCAACTATAAATACAATGGCATCTATGTCTTTGTGCATATGTGTATATACACCTGTAGAACACGCTTTTAGAACTAAAGTTGCCGCGTCAAAGGATACGCACGATTTAAATTTGTGAATTTTTGCCAAATCATTCTCCAAAGAGGCTGCAGCAACTTATACTTCCAGCTACAGTTTGTGTTCTGGGTGTGGCTTTTTAAACCAACGATGCTGGCCCATTTCGAAAGGACAGATTATAAGGCAGTTTTATTTTCAAAGTACACAAAACTTTGACCCTTTTCTTCCCTGATGGAGGAAACTTATGCAATGATCATCAGCTTACTGCCAACTTCCGATATGTTCAGTTCACTCTCCCCAGTTAGATGAGAATCTCTCCCAAGGGTGAAGGCATTTTGTTGCTGCTGCTGCTTCTGGCAAAATCATGGCCTCTGTGTGATGGAATCAACTCATTTAATCCCCTTTGTTAGACTGCACGTTCTTGAAGTGGGCAGGGACTGTTTGTTAGAAAGATTATGAGCATCAGAGTCACACAGCCCTGGAGCCCTAGGTTTGAATCCTGATTCTGCTAGTTACTGATTGTGTGCGTTTATGAACATCTGAGTTACTAAGAAGCGCCATGTGCCAGGCACCATGCCAAGAGTCTGAGTTACAAAGAATAAGGCATATGGTATTATTGTACCAAAGACTTCCAGATGCAGACAATGCCATGTAGTAAGCACAGTGACAGAGGTTTAAAAATTACATATTTTTAAGGGGCGCCTGGGTGGCTCAGTCGGTTAAGCATCCGACTCTTGATTTCGTCATGAGGTCATGATCTCACGGTTCGTGAGTTCGAGCCCTACATAGGACTCCTGTGCTGACAGTGCAGAGCCTGCTTGGGATTCTCTCTCTCCCTCTCTGCCCCTCCTGTGTTCTCTCTCTCTCTCAGAATAAGTAAAGCTAAGTACACATTTAAAAAATTTATCATTTCCCTGTTGCTCCTATTCTCTTTCTTGTTCGCATGTGTGTGTGCGTGCGTGTACATGGGTGTGCACACCCCCACCATACTGTTTCAGAAAAGATTTAAGGCAATAACAAAGACAGAAAGGATACTATGGAAGCTTAGACAAGGGATACCTAATCCAGTTTTAGGAGTGGGAGGGTCCAAAGAAGGCATCCCAAATTTGAATTTCTCGACATCTGAATTATTGTGATTATACAGTCTCCATATAGGTAGCTCTAGGCACTTCCTGATTTATATACTGCCTTCAGAGCACCTGAAATAGGATGCTTCATTTTGCCTTTTTATTGACATACCGAGGCCTTAAAGAGAACGTCTGAGGAGACCACTGTAGCCCATCAGCGAGATGGTGGGATCACATCGGCACCCACTTCCCGGGACGGTTACAAGAAATGAGACCCTCTGCTCACTGCAACACTCGGAGCACTGCTGGCACAGGGTTAGGGTACAGCGAGATGCATGAAGTCCTGTGACAAGGCCGTCTGGACGGCAGGACAGGCCCCCTTCTCCAGGGCGCTGCATCTGTGCCGCTAACCCTCACAGTGACGGTCACTGTGCTAGCATAATGAATCCTGATCCAGCTCAGCATCGTGTCCAGAAAACGTTCTCCCAGTAGTTTGCAGGGACCCTCTGAAGTCAGAAAACCTTCCATCAAAATGTTTAGGCTTTCCACAGGACACAGGAAACTTGTGAGAGGGCCACTGACAGGGGTTTGACTGACTTCCCGAGTTCATCTCTTGGTTTGCTTTTCCAGAGCAACCTCTCTTCCCTTGAGCCGCGCAAAAGGTAGCTAACCAGAAAGTATGGTCAGGAGACGCCTGGCTGAATTGTTTTACCTTTTCCTCCCTTCCTTCCAACATTTTTTAATGTTATTTTTGAGAGAGAGACACACACACACACACACACACGCACGCACAGGATTAGAAACAGGCTCCAGGCTCTGAGCTGTCAGCACAGAGCCCGACGCAGGGCTCGAACTCACCAACAATGAGATCATGACCTGAGCTGACTGAGCCACTTAGGTACCCCCTTCCTTCCTTTCTGTAATGAAAAAAACCCTTGTTTTTGATATATTCATTTTTAGATAATACTTGCTTTTTCTTTTCTTTAAAAAAATATGTTTTTAATGCTTATTTTTGAGAGAAAGAGTGCACAACAGCAGGGGAGGGGCAGAGAGAGAGAGGGAGACACAGAATCCAAAGCAGGCTCCAGACTCTGAGCTGTCAGCACAGAGTCCAACGTGGGGCTCAAACTCACCACCCCATGGGATCTGAGACAAAGTCGGATGCTTAAGCGACTGAGCCACCCAGGAGGCCCAACGCTTGCTTTTTCAAAACACACTTCTATGATACAGTAAGACATACCTTGCAGAGAAATACTAACTTTAAACGTTCTTATTGCTGTCTGTAATTTTATTGTATTCACTTGTTCATTCACGCAGTAGTTATTAGCGCCCACGTCCCAAGCACTGTTCTGGGAGCCATGGTGGAGGAACGAACAGGCAGACCCGTCTCTCCACTAATTCAGGGTGATGAGGACAGACGTGAGGGCTGCGAGGGGAGAGGCGGGTGGGTGAGACCTTGCAGTGTCGTGGGCTTTTGGAGGTTATCTCCAGGGCAGATTTCAGGCACTGATCACATTTGCTTTTTGCAAGCCCCTGTGACTGCGGGCCGGAGAGGACTGAGTGCACAGTGGAGCAGTGAGAAGGCCACTGCTGGCGGTGGGTCCCACCCCACTGCCTGGGTCCTGGGCAGGGATGACTGGGGCCCTGGTTGGGGTGGAGCTGTGGGGAGAGGGAGCAGAGGACAGGCTTTCAGAGCAGAAGCAGGACTGACTAGATAGAGTGACTTACTGGATGTGAGAGGTGGAACAGAGGGAGGGGTCAAGGTTGCTCACACGACCGGTGGAGCCGACCACAACAGCACTTGTTATACAGCGCTGGGGCAGCAGAGGAAGAGCCTGATTTTGCAAGGTGACCGTGAGCCACACAGGCTGTGTTGGGTCTGAGATTCCTGAGAAGAGCCAAGTGAGGATGCATCTCACTCTTCTTTCTCTCAGGAGCTAATTAAACCTGATCCTTTGGACACAAAGGCAACAACACACAGGATGGCAGATGCAGAGTACCAAGAACATAGGAGGGCGACCAGAAATCCCTACCTGTTGCCGAGGGCAAGTTCTGTGAGGAGGCCACATGCCCTGCTGCCCAGTGAGAGACAAGAGATTGGGTTTTATTTTAATTTTTTTATTACCTGAATTTGATTATGTCAAGTTACTCAGCCATTCTCCCTTCCCAGTATAAGGAAATGGCAGAAAAAAACACAACACCTTCCCCACCTGAAGGCTATTGACCAGGGTCCCAGGCAATGCGGTCAAAATAATACTCCTAATAATACAATAGTTCCTTCTCAGCTCACTGTCTAAATTCTTGACCATAAAAGACACTTTTACCAAATACTACTATTTAGTTACCGAGCAAAAGGAAACAGAACATTTTATAGTATATTTCAATGAAAACAAGATTAAGTCTTGAGGACATAAAAAAAAAAAAAAAAACCCACCTTGTCAGATACGGCATAGCAAATCAGGCCCGCAAATACAGCACCTGGGCTGACATCTGTAAATGTACTGCTTTTCAGTTTTTGTTTTTTTGTTTGCTGGGGATACCTGAAAAGGGTTCAACTTTCAAGCCTGTCACTGCAGTGAGAAGGGTACTGGTCATTCACAGGGCACTCAGTTAACCACTTTGACAGAAGAGTCTCTACAACAGCTAAAGTCAGGACATGTCCACGCTGGGCGGAGAATCACTGTTAGGTTAGAGCACGTGTAACTTCACACTGCTGAAAATGAATCCCAAAATGGCTTCATTTTGATCTTCCAAGGAAAACTGCTCTTTTCGTGAGATTATAAATTTTATAAGCTGACCAAATCCACACCACAGAATGCAAATTGTCTGTTTTGGTCACCATTTGTCACTACATAACTTTTAGACAGTAATTATTTAATTGACTGGTTGGTTTTGCCAAAATCCTAGTAGAGGAAATACAGAGATTGGTGAACTGGACCACAGTAAAATCACTCTCAGTGACGTTAAGAGTCTTTATAAACTATAGGTCCTCAGACTAACATATTTAAATACTCCCATGCATTTAAAATTAGTAAAGCATGGGGCACCCGGGTGGCTGAGACAGTTGAGCGTCCGACTTCAGCTCAGGTCATGACCTCGTGGTTCGTGGGTTTGAGCCTCGTGTCAGGCTCTGTGCTGACAGCTCAGAGCCTGGAGCCTGTGTTTCCCTCTCTCTCTGCCCCTCCCCCACTCATGCTCTCTGTCTCAAAAGTAAACATTAAAAAATTAAAAAAAATAAAATCAGTAAAGCACACACAAACGCACACATACAATGAAGATGTCACATATTTTACAAGGTTAGCATATGAATACATCCCAATAAGTATTATTTAGCTATGAAATAAATGCTGATTGTCTAATAATGACAGACATAAAGATCTAGACCAAAAAATAAGAATGAAACTTTTCCTATTAATAACATGACACTATATTTTGTCCTCCAACCAACAAGTGACAAATACAATTTCTCCAACACAAGGTTCAACTTCTATATATACAAAACTTATATATATCCTTTTTGTCCATTTCATTTAAAAATGATTTCCTACTGTATTAACCATTTGGCTCTCTGGCATGCCTAGGGAAGTGGTTAATTGCATTCTGCCTTAACCAAGGGATTAGCCTATTTCTAAGTCAACACTGCTCAGGAAAATGAGAGAGACCTGGGCTGGAGTTGGAAACCCCTTTGGTAGAAATGCACAATTACATGACATGATAACAATTATGCATTTAAAATACTATAAGCCACTTGCACCACAGTACTGAACACTCTTACCCTGACCCTCAGAGAGGAATCCTTTTCACCTTACACTAGCCTTAGATATTTGGCTCTCTGGGTGACAGGAAACCTAAACTGTACACTCTGTCACTCTGCCTAATTTAGTGAATGATGGAAAACCTAATCAGTCTACTACATCACTTTTTAAAAACCGGAATTCCTTATGCTGATTTTCATCACATAGGAAGGCTCTGATATAGCTAAAGCAAGGTTTTCCTAAGAGCTACTGACACTTGAGGCAACCAGGTAGGGGCCTTTCAGGTACAAGCTGGGTAGGACCTGTGGCAGGAAACACTGAAAAGAAATAAATGGTTAAGCAGCCAAGTGAATGGATTATTTCCATCTCAGCGACTGTGACAACACCTGTTTTGAGTTCAGAAAACAAAGTCACACTAAACGAACATTTATTGTGCCGAGAACTGCAATCAGATGTTTTTCATGTCTGTTGCTAATTATATTTTATTAAGTATTAATAGAAAAATTTCCAAACCTTCTTTTGTTGACATCATATGTCCAGTTACAGGTGAGAAGGAAATTACCATACGATTAAAGCAATCACCTAATCATCATCTGTGCCTGGAGGAATCTCAGTTACAAGCACAGCTTTCACCGGCCTCGAAAGGAGATCTATTTCTGTTACAGAATGGATTGTGTAAAAACAGGAAAACTGGAAAGCTTCCCAGATGCTCCTAAGTTATGTGTTTGGCTATTGTTTCTGTTGGGTGAACCACAGAACGGAGCAGAGGATTTTAAAACCAGCAAAAATTTTTATTGAATGAATGAATGGTCAGAAACTCTGTCAGCTGGCTCTCCTTGGCTTTGTCACAAGTCTATAACACCCAGTAAGGCCACATTTCCTCAAGTAAAGCTTTAAAATTGGCATTAACCTTATACTTCTTCTATCTGGCACTTTCTCTTGGTTTGTGGTTGGAGGGTATTTTTGGGTTTTGGTTTTATTTTTTTCTAAACAACCTTCTTTGTGTCTAATGTAGAGGAGGGGTTAACTTCCTTTCCCCTATCAGCCTGTAGAACTGGTGTCACTTAGGTGGCCTTGCTTTAGGACAATGGACAGCAGCCTCAAGGGCAGGAGGAGGTTGAATTGGCACACTGGCTATTCTGATGCTGGGAGCGTCTGGAGACACACGGAATTTTCATGACGCTGATCTGATGATGCTGTCACTGCTCTGATGCCAACAGACCCTAAAGGAAGCTTAAGAGGGTCCGATGGCATCCTCAAGTGAAGTACCAAGTGCTGCTCACTGGGGCCCCTCAATAATGCCTGCTGGTTCTGCAATAGAGTTGTTATGGTAAGGACAAGGGAGCTGGATATGGAGGAATTTAAAGAAGATATAAAAGGCAAAAGACATCAACTATTACCACTCTGCAAAGGGTTTCCATCGTCACATGCTATTTGAGATGGTGCATTTTGCAACTTTTTTCCCATATTGTAATCATGTCTCCTAAGAGACCGTGAGCCAGATTTCTTTCAAATTTATTTCTGCTTATTCCTAGTATACTGCTGTGGCATCCAGGGGAATTTTTACTAAGGGAGGAGGGACCTGGAATCATGAAGAGGTGAATTATAAAAACTTCAAAATATGAAATGAACTCATATTCAATTATAAAAATCAACACATTCCAAAGACAAACACGATACAGATACTCTACTACCCTGCTTTATGCTGTCAGTCCTTCTGCACTCAGGAAAATAGCCAGCACTCTCTATACTCAGGAATACCAGACATGAGGAAGTGAACTAAGAGAATAAGAATGTGGTGGCAAAGAAAAGAGTCAAAAACTAAAAACAGATCAAATACATCAGGAAATGGAAAAAACAAATAATTTTCCTTATTTTTTCTTAGTTCCTAAAGCAGAATTAAATCATTTTTATTGCTAGATCAAACCGAGAAAGGAATTTATGTAAATAGCTTGGTCGCAAATTTAAGGCAAATACTATCATATTTATTTTTTAAGTGTCATCCCAACCAGGACTGAATTCAGAGCTTCCCAGGCCAGTGAGAGAAGATTTAGCTGCCCCAGAAAGCAGCTGTCCTCCAGTTCAACCGGGCTCCGTAAACAGTTTCCCGAAACGTCTGTTAATATTACATCTCAAAAAGTAAAAGGAAAGCGAAGCCTACTTATCAATAGCATTATTTCCAAAGCTTTCCTTAAATAAGTCCCATCTTCCTCTGTGAATAAGAATCGAAACGAAACTATGTGACTGAATGTAAAAAATTAATATTCTGACTTTATAATTTCAGGAAATACTTTGTCTCAAGTTTGTGCTTATAATTTGTCTAAGCTTAAAAAGTCAAGGGTCTGGCCAACAGATCAGCTGGCCCGGTGAGTGCACACGAGGAGGCCAGGGTAAGGGTTCCGCTGGTGCAGCCGGGGTGACCTGCAGGGTAGGCGTCGGGAGGTGGCCCACATGGGAGGGAAATTACTTACCTTCGGGAGGACTGAGAAAATAAGTAAAATATTGAGGATGGAGGGAGCCGTTTTCTCACTACTGTGGAAGGAAATTACAAATTTCGAAGGAGATGGCTAAAATAAACCCCGTGGAGTCGGACTGCGATGGGAGATATCGGTATGAACTGATGGTATTTAACACAAAGAAATAGCACATCTGTGTGTCCCCGCTCCATCCCTTCCTGCCCTCCCCCCCACCCACCACCTGCCAAGCTCTTCTGACAAAGTCTACAAGCAATGACATACCTACTATGTCACTACCCAACAACTATGCCTACTACCCAATCTTGATTTCCAAATGCCACACAGAGACGATACCAATGCTTTTTGGAGAAACGGCTGATTTCCTCACTGGGACAGGAAAAAGCACAAGATGAGCCTGGAATCTTACTGAGCCAGAAAATAGGGAAGTTCTCAAAGAATGACAGGGACATATCAAAAGGACACTGCAGCAGGCTGAAAAGGCTTCCAAATCTAGGCCCAATAGTTTCACTTTGTTTGGGAAAATAAGGAGATTGAATTCTATGGTTGACTATCTTTGTCCTCTGTTGTGGCTATGTGGACTACAGCTTTTATCCTGACTGGCCTTCTAGGAGACACATACC